>NC_091334.1:1280967-1358467 GCF_038502225.1 Cherax quadricarinatus | reverse complement strand
GATGTATAACCCACCACAGAACTGCAGGAGGCCAAGAGAGGAGTACGAAGAAAACAACAGGGTGATGGTGGACACACTGGCTGAGGTGGCAAGAAGAGCTCACTCGAGCAGAGCAAAGTTACTGGTAATGGGCAATTTCAACAACAGGGAGATCGACTGGGAAAACCTGGAGCCACATGGGGGTCCCGAAACATGGAGAGCCAAGATGATGGATGTGGTACTTGAAAACCTCATGCATCAACATGTCAGGGACACAACCAGAGAGAGAGGGGAGGATGAGCCAGCAAGACTGGATCTTGTGTTCACCCTGAGCAGTTCAGACATTGAGGACATCACTTACGAGAGGCCCCTTGGAGCTAGCGATCATGTGGTTCTGAGTTTTGACTATATAGTAGAGTTACAAGTGGAGAAGGTAACAGGAACTGAAGGGGACAGGCCAAACTATAAAAGGGGGGACTACACAGTTATGAGAAACTTCCTACAGGAGGTTCAGTGGGACAGAGAAATGGTAGGAAAATCAGTAAACGAGATGATGGAATATGTGGCAACAAAGTGCAAGGAGGCAGAGGAAAGTTTTGTTCCCAAGGGAAACAGAAATAATAGGAAGACCAAAACGAGTCCTTGGTTTACCCGAAGGTGTAGGGAGGCAAAAACTAAGTGCAACAGAGAATGGAAAAGGTACAGGAGGCATAGGACCCAGGAAAACAAGGAGATTAGTAGAAGAGCCAGAAACGATTATGCGCAGATAAGGAGGGAGGCCCAGCGACAGTATGAAAACGACATAGCATCGAAAGTCAAATCTGACCCGAAACTGCTGTATAGCCACATTAGGAGGAAGACAACAGTCAAGGACCAGGTGATAAGGCTGAGGAAAGAAGGTGGAGAACTCACAAGAAACGATCAAGAGGTATGCAAGGAGCTCAACACGAGATTTAAGGAAGTATTTACAGTAGAGACAGGAAGGACTCTGGGGGAACAGACCAGATGGGGACACCAGCAAGGAATACACCAACAAGTGTTGGACGACATACATACAGATGAGGAGGAGGTGAAGAAACTGCTAAGGGACATCGATACCTCAAAGGCAATGGGACCGGACAACATCTTCCCGTGGGTCCTTAGAGAGGGAGCAGATATGTTGTGCATGCCACTTACCACAATCTTCAACACATCCCTGGAAACTGGGCAACTACCTGAGGTATGGAAGACGGCAAATGTAGTTCCCATTTTTAAAAAAGGAGACAGAAAAAAGGCACTAAACTATAGACCTGTGTCATTGACGTGTATAGTATGCAAAATTATGGAGAAGATTTTCAGGAGGAGAGTGGTGGAGCCCCTGGAACGGAACAGGAGTATAAATGCCAACCAGCACGGATTAACGGAAGGCAAATCCTGTGTCACAAACCTTCTGGAGTTTTATGATAAAATAACAGAAGTAAGACAAGAGAGAGAGGGGTGGGTTGATTGCATCTTCTTGGACTGCAAGAAGGCCTTTGACACAGTTCCTCACAAGAGATTAGTGCAGAAGCTAGAGCATCAGGCGCATATAACAGGAAGGGCACCGCAATGGATCAGAGAATACCTGACAGGGAGGCAACAACGAGTCATGGTACGTAATGATGTATCACAGTGGGCACCTGTGACGAGCGGGGTCCCACAGGGGTCGGTCCTAGGACCAGGAATCATTGAAGACACTGTACACCGTGTATGTCAGGCCCATACTGGAGTATGCAGCACCTGTTTGGAACCCGCACTTGATAAAGCACGTCAAGTAACTAGAGAAAGTACAAAGGTTTGCGACAAGGTTAGTTCCAGAGCTAAGGGGAATGTCCTATGAAGAAAGATTAAGGGAAATCGGCCTGACGACACTGGAGGACAGGAGGGTCAGGGGAGACATGATAACGACATATAAAATACTGCGTGGAATAGACAAGGTGGACAAAGACAGGATGTTCCAGGGAGGAGACACAGAAACAAGAGGCCACAATTGGAAGTTGAAGACACAAATGAGTCAGAGAGATAGTAGGAAGTATTTCTTCAGTCATAGAGTTGTAAGGCAGTGGAATAGCCTAGAAAATGACGTAGTGGAGGCAGGAACCATACACAGTTTTAAGACGAGGTTTGATAAAGCTCATGGAGCGGGGAGAGAGAGGGCCTAGTAGCAACCGGTGAAGAGGCGGGGCCAGGAGCTAGGACTCGACCCCTGCAACCACAAATAGGTGAGTACAAATAGGTGAGTACACACACTCACACACACACACTAAGTGCTCTAGAGAAAGGAAAAAGTATAGAAGACATATGACCTAGAAAAATAGATTAGCCGAAGAGCCAGAAACTAATACACATGGATAAGGAAGGAGGCCCAACAGCAATACGAGAATGACATAGCATCGAAAGCCAAATCTGACCCAAAGCTGCTGTACAGCCACATCAGGAAGAAAATAACAGCCAAGGACCAGGTAATCAGGCTGAGGAGGGAAGGAAGGAAGGGATATCACAAGAAACGACTGAGAAGTATATGAAGAGCTCAACATGAGATTTATGGAAGTATTCCCAGTGGAAACAGAAAGGACTCCAGCAGACTAGGATGGGAGGGTACACCAACAAGTGCTGGACAAGTTACACACAACCGAGGAGGAGGTGAAGAGGCCGCTAACTAGATACCTCAAAGGCTGTGATACCCAACAATATCTCGTCTTGGGTTCTGAGAGATGGATCAGCGGCAATGTGTGTAATATTAACAACAATCTTCAGCACATCTATGGAAAAAGACAACTACCTGAGATGTGGAAGACAGCAAATGTAGTGCCAGTTTTTAAGAAAGGAGACAGACAGGTAGCATTAAACTACAGACCACTGTCACTGACAAGTCACTGACAAGTCACTGACATATATAGAAGCTTATCAGGAGAAGGGTGGCTGAAAACTTAGAAAGGAATGAGCTTAAACACGATAACCAGAGCGGTTTTGGGAAAGGGAAATCCTGTGTCACAAACCTACTGGGGTTTTACGACAATGTGGCAGAAGACAGCAGAGAGAGAGAGAGAGAGAGAGAGAGAGAGAGAGAGAGAGAGAGAGAGAGAGAGAGAGAGAGAGAGAGAGAGAGAGACAGACAGACAGACAGACAGAGAAGGATGGGTGTCTACCCACCCCTCTCTCTCTCACTTTCTTTAACTGTAAGAAGGCTCTTTGATCAGTTCAACACAAAATACTAATGAAAGAGCTAGAGGAGCAGGCAGGAAAAACAGGAAAACACTGCAGGCAATACCTGACAAGAATGAAACAACGAGTTATGGTACATGACGAGGTGTCAGAGTAGGCGCATGTGACGAGCGGCATTCCACTAGGACCGGTGCTGTTTTTGTTATACGTGAATGACATGACTAATGGGTAATATTCAGAGGTGTCCCTGTTTCCAGATGATGTGAAGAGGACAATGATCTCATTTGACTTCGAAGGGTCTGAATAGGCTAAAACTAGGTTCAACAAATGGCACCTAAGTTTAACCCCACTAAGCGCAAAGTCAAAAATTAAGGAAGGTTAAACAAGACCGCAGACAGGGTAATACATGATAGGAGGTCAAAGGCTGCAAACTTCACTCAAGGAAAATGATTTAGCAGTGATTATGATACTGAGCACATCAACCAAATAACTGCTGAAGCTTATGGGCGCGTAGCAAACTTAACAATAGTGTTTCGACACATAAGGGTACACACTTTACTTCTGTCTGGTACAATCTTTACTTCTGTCAGGTACACACTTTACTTCTGTCGGGTACACTACTTTTGTCAGGTACACACTTTACTTCTGTTGGTTGGAGTCCTTATGTGTCGAAGCACTGAACACCGTGTACTTTAGGCCCATATTGGAGCATGCAGCACCAATATGGAACCCACACCTGGTCAAGCACGTCAAGAAATTAAAGAAAGTGGAAATGTATGCAACAAGACTTGTCCCGGAGCTAAGGGGTATGTCCTATGAAGACAGGATAAGGGAAATCAAGTTAACGAACAATGGAGGATAGAAGGGATAGGGAATCCATAATAACGGCGTATAAAATACCGAGAGGAATTGATAAGTATAAAGATAATAATATTAGGGAATATATTTAGCTACATCTGTACTGCACATGTGTGAAACCGCTTATATTTAAAGGTCAGTGAACAGGAGCTGTGCGTGACTCACTCGAGTACAGGACGCATGCACTGCCTCCATCACTGATAAACTGGTAAGTTACTGTAGTAGTTATTATATTTTATCGTTCTGTTTATATTTGTTATATATGATATTGGTTATTTTTTTTGATTACAGAAATGATTAATTATTTTTGTGTGAATGAAAATCTCCGCATGAGGTCTCTCGAACAAGTAGTTTTATTTCAGTTTTTTTTTTTTTTTTTTTTTTTTCATTGTCAGTAAGGTTGAGAAAAACGTAGGTTGTCTTTTGCTTAAACCAGTTATCAGAAAAGAATGTATCACTTCGGCCACAAATACCACATAATGGATAAGAGCGCTGCCTGGGAATCTTGTCCGTCTCAGTAGCAGTATCGATTCCTGCTGACTTCGATCGAAATTTTGTGTATGCAATAATTTCGCCAAAATCATTCTGAACCTAACGAAAAAAAATATAGTTCACTGTGTTTGTTTTTTTTTATTATCACACTGGCCGATTCCCACCAAGGCAGGGTGGCCCGAAAAAGAAAAACTTTCACCATCATTCACTCCATCACTGTCTTGCCAGAAGGGTGCTTTACACTACAGTTTTTAAACTGCAACATTAACACCCCCTCCTTCAGAGTGCAGGCACTGTACTTCCCATCTCCAGGACTCAAGTCCGGCCTGCCGGTTTCCCTGAATCCCTTCATAAATGTTACTTTGCTCACACTCCAACAGCACGTCAAGTATTAAAAACCATTTGTCTCCATTCACTCCTATCAAACACGCTCACGCATGCCTGCTGGAAGTCCAAGCCCCTCGCACACAAAACCTCCTTTACCCCCTCCCTCCAACCCTTCCTAGGCCGACCCCTACCCCGCCTGTAGGGGTAGGGGTAGGTGCATATATATATATATATATATATATATATATGCACATATATGTATATATATGCATATATATATATATATATATATATATATATATATATATATATATATATATATATATATATATATATATATATATATATATATATACATATATATATATATATAACACACAGAGAGAAATATCGCAGTCAGCAGGAGGTGGTGAATGTATTCAGATACTTGGGAGTGGACGTGTCAGCGGATGGATCTATGAAAGATAAGGCGAATCATAGAATTGATGAGGAGAAAAGGATGAGCGGTGCACTTAGGAGTCTGTGGAGATAAAGAACTTTGTCTTTGGAGGTAAAGAGGGGAATGTATGAGAGTATAGTTTTACCAATGCTCTTATATGGGTGTGAAGCATTAGTGATGAATGTTGCAGCGAGGAGAAGGCTGGAGGCAGTGAAGATGTCATGTCTGAGGGCAATGTGTGGTGTGAAAATAATGCAGAGAATTCGTTGTTTGGAAGTTAGGAGGACGTGTGGGATTGCCAAAACTGTTGTACAGAGGGCTGAGGAAAGGTTGTTGAAGTGGCTCGGACATATAGAGAGAATGGAGCGAAACAGAATGACTTCAAGAGTGTATCAGTCTGTAGCATAAGGAAGGCGGGGTAGGGGTCTGCCTAGGAAAGGTTAGAGGGAGGGGGTAAAGGAGGTTTTGTGTGCGAGGGGCTTGGACTTCCAGCGGGCATGCGTGAGCGTGTTTGATAGGAGTGAATGGAGACAAATGGTTTTTAATACTTGACGTGCTGTTGGAGTGTGAGCAAAGTAACATTTATGAAGGGATTCAGGGAAACTGGCAGGCCGGACTTGAGTCCTGGAGATGGGAAGTACAGTGCCTGCACTCTGAAGGAGGGGTGTTAATGTTGCAGTTTAAAAACTGTAGTGTAAAGCACCCTTCTGGCAAGGCTGTGATGGAGTGAATGATGGTGAAAGTTTTTCTTTTTCGGACCACCCTGCCTTGGTGGGAATCAGCCAGTGTGTTAATAAATAACAAGACTGCTACTAGATGGGGCATGGAACCCGTGTTTTAGCCCGCCTCATCGTGAGCGAAAATTCCTTGACGTTCTAACCCACGGGACCATACAGGTTCTCCCTGTGATCGTACTGATGTAGTTTTGCTGGAACAAAGGTGCTCTTTGTGACTGCATGTGGTTGGACCTCTATTTTATATATAATTACAAGCTCTAGACAATGTGTTGATTGCAACACTTAAGGCCTAGAGCTGTCATTCAACTCCCCGCTTGGGGAACCTCAAAACCCTGTCAATGTATGCCAAATTTCTGACATAACGCTAACTCCACGAAACTTTGAGAAAACCATCGACTACACGCCCATGTACTCAGCATGTTCATTACGAACTGGAAGAAACCCCTCTCATGAACCCTAAGTATGCTATGGAGAAATATAGACCAATAGCTCTAACATCCCATATCATAAAAATCTTTGAAAGAGTTCTAAGAAGCAGGATAGCAAATCACTTGGACTCCTAAAAATTGCACAATCCAGGGCAACATGGTTTCAGAGCAGGTCGCTCCTGTCTTTCGGAACTATGGGACCACTAGATGAACTGGAAAACAGACAGAATGCAGATGTAGTGTACACAAATTTTGCAAAAGCCTTTGATAAGTGCGATCATGGTGTAATAGCAAGCAAAATGCGTGATAAAGGGATAACCAGCAAAGTAGGCAGATGGATCTTCAACTTTCTAACCAATCGAACACAAAGAGTAGGGGTAAACAGAGTTAAATCGGAAGCAGCCATAGTGAAGAGCTCTGTTCCACAAAGCACAGTACTCGACCCTATCCCGTTCCTCATTTTCATATCAGACATAGACAGAGATGTAAACCATAGCACTTTATCATTTGCAGACTGTACTAGGATCTGCATGAGAGTCATCCATTGAGGACACGGCAAATCTCCAAGAAGATATAAACCAAGTTTTCCAATGGGCAATGGAGAACAATATGATGTTCAATTAAGACAAATTCCAACCAGGCCCCGGGGGCGTTGAGCCCCGGAATTCCCTCCAGGTAAATTCCAGGTAGACTTGGTCTATATATATATATATATATATATATATATATATATATATATATATATATATATATATATATATATATATATATATATATATATATATATATATATATATTTCAAAGAGTAGATGTGCAGACCACCTAGCATCATCTCTAACTCACATCTATCACTCAGCACTGACTAGCCCAGTGTAAAGTCCTCTGTGGTAATAGGCAAATATAGAGTCTGTTCACAAAAAGAAGAGCCGAGCGGAAATCAGCATCTACAGACTAGTATCACTCCTGTCAATCACTGGCAAGATGCTTCAGACTTAAGGAAGACGAGAACGTTTTTCGACTATCTCTCACATGTTTGTAACCATCAATATGGCTTCACAAAAAGTCATTTTGCTGCTAATCTGCTGTTAAACCTCTCCACTATCTGCCACTAGTAACCGGATGAATCCAAGATCAGTTGTGTAGTAGCACTGGACATTGGTGGTGCTTTCGACAGAGTATGGCACCAGGGAATCTTGGCAAAACTGCAAGCATAACGAGTCGCTGGCTCTGCACCTGGCTTCCTCAGTGATTACCTTCAAGGTAGATCTCTAGGAGTACTTCTTAACGGAACAGAGTGAACTAAACATTATACTGGAGCAAATTTTCTCCACAAGGCAGTGTGCTTGGGCCATTGTTATATAATGTCTACTTCAATGACCTTCTTCAACTCATCTCAGAATCCCCAATGACCTTCTTCAACTCATCTCAGAATCCCATCTATATGCAGACGAATATACTCTGACATTTACTTATCCACCAGTGGTAAATACCAGTTCTAAATTACATCAGTTACGAGCTCACAGATATATCAAGCTGTGGAAAACGATGACAGATGAAGCTTGCTTCTGAGAAAACACAGTTGATGATTGTCTGTAGACACCATTATGGTAATGCTGGAGCAGTGATACGAATGAATTACAGTGTTGGTACCCAGGGATGATGTTAATATCCTTCGGGTTAAATTGAAGAACTACGTCGTAAATCTTGCAAACAAGATGGTTAGGAAAGTTCCAGCTCTTAGACGTGTCTCTCATCTACTTGACAGCAAGTTACAAGATTCTGTATGAGGCACAAGTACTGTGGAAAATAATTTCCCAAAATTATATTGTGTGTTATATTGTATATTTTTTGTAATGTACACATACATGATTAACGCATTACTGTTGGTCAAAACATTCGCCGATGGGGAGGAGACGCCAGGAAATTGGCGTCCACGGCGGCCTAAGGATTAATATAGGCCTCACTTCGTAATATGAAGTGTTGTAACTGTTCCTGGTGAAGAGTGAGGGAACGTAATTTGCGGGACCACTATAATAAAGTGGTAAAATTGGTGAATAATGGTAGACGCCTATGGGACATGGCGCGACGTCATGACGAGTGTTCAGGGGGAAAATACCCGTGATTCAATCACTCATCGTCCTCGTATCTTAATGGATCAACTTCCGATGAGCGTAATCTAATAAGACCCTAAGTGGTCTTGTGAATTGTAGTGAAATCGGTGATAATAACACTAGGTTAAGGGAGTGTGTGAAGTGAAATGAGTCGCCGTTCTCCGAGTGAACACATGTGTGCGAGGGACACGGAGTTTTACGGAGCCACGGCTCTTAAATCGGGACAAACCAACGGATACCTCGTCCTGCTGGAAGAAGAACCGTATCGGTTTAGCCGGACATCGGTATCGGAGGAGGAAATAAGACAGACAAGGAATGCGACCTCCTCACCCACGGTTAAGTAACCTTACTCACGAAATCGTAATGACACGATTGCAAATAAACCATACCACGGGCGGGGATAGAACCCGCGATCAGAGAGTCACTAACGCGACGGTCTGGAGTTTTGTGACTCTCTGATCGCGGGTTCTATCCCCGCCCGTGGTATGATTAAGTAACCTTTCTAGTTACAGCAAACTGATACTGGCCAGTCAAGTATGTTATAATATGACAGGTGTTGTGGGTGATCCAAGTTCATCCAGTGACCACCAGAGAAAATCTGCTAAGTGGTGGTATTATATACAAGTGTTTTCCCTGATGGATAAATGTGTGTGTAACCCCCCCTTCGCCTTCAGTCAGTCTAATATAATCCATACAGTCCACAACTAATTAGTAGCACCGTACTTGTGGGTGCTATTCACTTCTAAGTTATAGTACTGGTCTAGGACAGATGTGTTTATTAAGGTGGGGGATATCGAAGGGGGCTGCTTCCGGTGACCAGGAGTGGCTTAAGTTTTCTCACACTTCTACACAGGGTGACTACTGTAAACAATATATGGTTGTCCCCTCCCATTGAGATTACTTGCGTGAATGTAATGTTGAGGTTCATACAGGTAACCCCTTATAAATTTTCCTTAAATACGCTCACTAATTGAGTATGCTCCACTTTCATAGACTGCATTCTCCCTGTCTCATCTGCGACTTCTGGACAAAATAAAGAACAGAGCATGACGACTCATCTCTCGCCTGGATCCAGCATGGACAGAGCTGTCATTTCAGCAGAGTCTTCAACACAGGAGGGATATGGGCGGCCTTACTGTTATGCACAGGGCCAACATTCTCTAGGTACCACACTTGGCTCCACTCCGAGGACAGCGAAAACTGAGGTTGTACAGAACAAGACGGGCAGCAAACAGTAACTACACTCTGACTGTACTCTTTTCCAACCCACCGCTTCCTCTGAGATCATTTATCCCTAGTATGACTTGTGTCTGGAACATGTTCGCACAGCATAATGACAGCAACGAAATAGTCATTTAACCAAATCAAACCGCTGACCCACAGTTGGCTACAGCTCCATCCTGTTCCCTAACTGTATATCTTTCAAGAAAACGGCATCCAAATGAACTGATGTAGGTAGCAGTTCCTAGCTTGTAAATAAAGTTAAGAACCCTATAAAACCCAGTGTAAAAAAATGAAAGAAAGAGAAAAAGAGAGAGAGAGAGAGTGAATTAAGATATTCTGTATATATTTATTTTTGTCTTACACCAAGTTTGCATCTGACCAAGTGTTAATATTTTCAGAGATAAGGTAGCAGTAACTGCCTCCGAGATCAAGCCAGCGACTGTCTGGGCAGTGTCCCGTGACTGGTGGGTCGGGCGTCGGCACACTTCCTGAAATACACAAAGACAAATAAATATTTGCTACAAGTAATGAGATTAAGATTTAAGAACTGGGTTTAGTTTCTTTCAAGAAGAATAGTGTTTATTATTATTATTATTATTATTATATTATTATTATTATTATTAACTTTTATTATTATAACTTTTAATAATATTATTGATGATTATAATGTAAAAGCTGGAAGAACATGTCTCACAGGCTGAGGCACAACAAAGGCCTCGCCACGTACAGGTTTCATTGCATAATTTGCGTGAAGTACCTTCAGTGAGTCTCATAATGAGAACCAGTGCATGAGGCTCAACCTACCGTCTTTTCTGATTATACTTCATGATAATTTTAGATAAAATATTAGATAAAAAATTATTAGATAAAATATTATCTAATATTAGATAAAAAAAATGTTAATTATAAATCATTCGAGATTGATTTCTTTAAATATATTACATATTATTAAATATATTATCGAATACAGACGTATTCGAGTTAATTAAAAAGAAAAAGTTATTAAGTTGGTTTGTTAGGTAAGACACATATGCAACAGTTAGGTATCTTTATTGTGAAACGTTTCGCCTACACAGTAGGCTTCTTCAGTCAAGTACAGAAAAGTTGATAGAAGCAGAAGATACTTGAAGACGATGTAATCAGTCCATCACCCTTAAAGTTTTGAGGTGGTCAGTCCCTCAGTCTGGAGAAGAGCATTGTTCCATAGTATGAAACAATATGGAGAAGAAGTGACAGGATGGAGCTTTTTATAGCCCCAAGAGGTGAGACGTAGGCCACTAGGAGAGGTAAGAACTCAGATGTTGAGAAGGCAGGTCCCTCTCAAATCCAGCCTCTCTCACTGGTGGAAGTTGTCGAAGTTGATTGCAGGTCTGTACCAAGATACCCTTGTGTTGCAGTGTCTGACAGATTGAACATTAAAATGGTATAAAATACCGACAGGTTGTTAGGTAAGACACATATGCAACAGTTAGGTATCTTTATTGTGAAACGTTTCGCCTACACAGTAGGCTTCTTCAGTCAAGTACAGAAAAGTTGATAGAAGCAGGGTATCTTGGTACAGACCTGCAATCAACTTCGACAACTTCCACCAGTGAGAGAGGCTGGATTTGAGAGGGACCTGCCTTCTCAACATCTGAGTTCTTACCTCTCCTAGTGGCCTACGTCTCACCTCTTGGGGCTATAAAAAGCTCCATCCTGTCACTTCTTCTCCATATTGTTTCATACTATGGAACAATACTCTTCTCCAGACTGAGGGACTGACCACCTCAAAACTTTAAGGGTGATGGACTGATTACATCGTCTTCAAGTATCTTCTGCTTCTATCAACTTTTCTGTACTTGACTGAAGAAGCCTACTGTGTAGGCGAAACGTTTCACAATAAAGATACCTAACTGTTGCATATGTGTCTTACCTAACAACCTGTCGGTATTTTATACCATTTTAATGTTCAATAAGTTGGTTTGTGTTGATAATTCTTGTACTTTGTAATGAGTGTAATTAGTGAGATGGTGATGGAAGAATTTATGTTGTCACGTACAGTGTTGCTAAGACTTCTTTTGATGTTGATAGATGTTACTGACCGTTGTTTGCAACACAACATGGTCTGCCAGCTTGCAACATGACGAACAGTCTTAAACCTGATTACCTCCCATTCCCTAGATACTGACCAGCTCCTACGGATTTAGATCTCTGTGAGAAAAGCAAATAAATGACCTAACATTTCCCAAGTACTTTAAGACCCCTTATAACTTTACTGTTTCACTATAAATTTAATAATAATAATAATACCTACCTTCTTCATATTTGCAGATAAATGGGCTTGTGTGGTCACAGTTGAGGGCGGACCAGAAACCATCTGTGGCGCTCACTCTGGTACATACGTGCTCACCGAGAGTTACATTAGGTTCTTCACTGTGCCAGTTGCTGTAGAATGATGGCCATCCATCACTCCACCTAAACACTTGTCCATCCTTCAATAGCAAATATAACATTAATTATCTCTTAAAATCATTAGTGTTAAATACAAGGAACAGCTATTCAGTTTGTGCAACGGGAGGTAATTTGTATTACCGCACATGATGTCTTTAACATCTTCCACCAAAGATCGCGATCATAATTCATGTGACCTTACTTACATGACCAACTACAACATTTCAAGTTTCCTTAAAGGAAGGCATTGTATTTTCCAACTCCAGGTCTCAGGCCCTGCTATTTGGTTTCCGTTAATCTCTACGCAAATATAGTGTGCTTACACTCTAAAAGCAAGTCAAACCTTGAAAACTAGTGGCCTACTCGCGCTTCTTTCTTGTATTCTCACAGAAGCTTCCTGAATGTCAAAGTGCCTACCACTTTACATCTCATATTCAACACTAATAACACCTGAGTACAACATCCCAATTCATATTTATACCTTGTGGCTTGGAACAAAGCCGAACTATTGTCCCAAGAGCACAACAAACTGAGATGCCTGGAAGCCTGGAATATTAAGTTGACCAAAACCATCAAACAAAATAGAGAGATGTTTGATTCGTCTGTTCCAGTAGTGTATATCGAAATAAAACATGGAAAACTAAACACAGGCTAGTTGGCTTCTTGCAGTACTCTATTTACACTTTACTTACATCTAAGACCGTGACTCCGTCTCTTAACTGCTATGTACTTGATACTGCCTAGTGTTAGGTAAAACACTGTACACTAAAGAACTTCGCTGGAGTCGCGTATTTTTCGCCACTTGTCGGCAGCTTGCCATAGTTTCCATCGAGAATAAATATTGTCTACAGCTGCAAGTCGGAGGAGGGAGTAACATTTAGAAAAGGACTGCCATTTATAAGACTTGGTTGGAAAGAGCAAAATGAATCAAAGAACTCAATAGATGCTTGTGATGTCTGGGTAAACACAATAAAACAGAGCCGCACCCAAGTAGCGAAAAGTCGGCATTGCAATAAATCAACATACCATCTGGTTTTTATGTAAGGGCAACGAACCTAGGGAAATACAACCATCAATGACCAATGTTGAAATAGTTGCTGATGTTCGTAAGGAAAGTATTGCCGAGGCTGCATTGACCGTAGCCACAGTTAGGCTACAAAGTGTCTGCAATAAAATTAGAGTAATTTCTCAATTTAATAAAGATCAGCAAAATTTTATTGGGAGATCCTGTTTCAAGGAACAAGAGGTTTCCTGGTGAGCCAAGTCATACGAATTAATCTAATTTCCTGACCTACTCATGTACCCAAAAGAACGATATTGTCTACATGTCAGTCGGGCCAGGCTACCATAATAAGCAGTTGAATGCCGTGGTAGTAGTAGCTAGTGCAAGAAAGTGAAAACCTAGTTGTTGCCTCACACACTGAGTGCCAGTGGTTTGATGCCAGGCCGGGTGGAAACACTGGGATTGTTTCCTTACATCTGCTGTCTCCGTTCACCTAGCAAACAAGCAGGTACCTGGATGTTAGTCAACTGGTGTGGGTGGCATCCTGAGGAATAATACTGAAGGACTCCGGTGGAAATAAGACACAGTCCTCGACGAAACACTGATTTTCCTGGGTTATCCTGGAGGGTTAAACCCACGGATTTAAAAATGCAAACAAAATCTTATCATATTTTAATGTTCGACCTATGACTGTTGGTAGATTTCTACCACTGTTCATAGGGATGTTTAGTATGGATGGAGTATCCTTAATGACATTTCATGGGATAAATAAACTCTCAATGGGGACACTAATACTAATGAGCCTGTACAGAAAGTAGGTAGATTAGCTTACTGGTTTATGAACTTGACTGTGATCTTGCAATATGTTAGCAAGAGAAAAATAATATTTTAAATGAGGGTGTGATCAGTGAAGAATAATACTGGTGAGATTATCATGGAAACTGAAGAAGCCTGAATTGTTGAATAATTATCGAATGACTTATGGTCAAATAAAGGCTCAGTACCACAGTCTTGAAGAGACGCCCGAGTTGCTACAAAAATATAATAATGAGAAGCTGCAAAATAGGTTTATAGAAAAAGTACATCCGAAAGAGGCTCAGATTCTGACCCCTAAACAATTCCTCGAAGGACAGTTTTTAATATTGCAGTGTAAAGACAAGTAATAAAATCCCAAGCTTTAACGACAGTCTAATTACTGGGTTTTCCTTAACAGCAATCTGGCAGATGTTCTGCTAAATTTTCGAGCGAAAATTTATGCTTTCACGGTAAACATTAGCAAGATATTCCTCTAGTAGGAATAAATGGGGCAGACCGTGACATTAGGTTCCTATAACTGTTTACCTGGAGACCTGGAGAGAGTTTCGGGGGTCAACGCCCCCGCGGCCCGGTCTGTGACCAGGCCTCCTGTATTGGGCAAGGAGGAATAACATGTTGTAGGAATGAGGAAGAACCAGTTGTGTGTGTGGGGGAAGTTCGTGAGGCAGTAGGTAGAATGAAAGAGGGTAAGGCAGCTGGGATTGATGGGATAAAGATAGAAGTGTTAAAAGCAGGTGTCGACAGTTTTGGAGTGGTTAGTGTTTTAATTTAATAAATGTATGGAAGAGGGTAGGTACCTAGAGATTGGCAGAGAGATTGCATAGATCCTTTGTTTAAAGGCAAAGGGGACAAAAGAGAGTGTAAAAACGATAGGGGAATAAGTCTTGAGTATACCTGGAAAAGTGTATGGTAGAGTTATTATTGAAAGAATTAAGAGCTAAACGGAGAGCAGGATAGAAGATGAATAAAGAGGCTTTTGGAAGGGTAAGGAGTGTGTAGACCAAGTGTTCAAAGTGAAACATATAAGTGGACAGTATTTAGATAATGGTAAAGAGGTTTTAGTGGCATTTGTGGATTAGGAAAAAGGCGTATGATAGGGTAGATAGGGAGGCAATGTGGCAGATGTTGCAAATGTATGGTATAGGAGATACCATACATTTGCTCCTATACCATGTATGGTATACGAGCCTCACTATCCTCTTTACGAGGATAGTGAGGCTCAGGTTAGAGTATGTAGGAGAGAGGGAGATTATTTCTCAGTAAAAGTAGGCCTTAGACAGGGATGTGTGATATCACCGTGGTTGTTCAATATATATATATATATAGATTGAGTTGTAAGAGAAGTGAATGTTAAGGGGTTGGCAAGAGGTACGGGGTTAAAATATAAAGAATCTAACACAAAGTTGGAGTTGTCGCAGATGCTCCTTGCTGATGACACTGTGCTTTTGGGAGATTCTGAAGAGATGTTGCAGTGGTTGGTGGATGAGTTTAGTAGGGTACGTAAAAGAAGGAAATTAAAAGTGAATATAGGAAAGAGTAAGGTGATGAGGATAACAAAAAAAATTAACTAACGAGAGATTGGATATCAATTTGGAGGGAGAACGTATGGAGGAGGTGAATGTTTTCAGATATTTAGGAGTGAATGTGTCAGCAGATGGATCTATGAAAGATGAAGTGAATCATAGAACTGACGAGGGGAGACAAAGAACTTTATCCATAGAAGCGAAGAAGGGAATGTATGAGAATATAGTTATACCAATGCTCTTATATGGGTGTGAGGCATGGGTGGTGAATGTTGCAACGAGGAGAAGGCTGGAGGCAGTGGAGATGTTATGTCTGAGGGCAAAGTGTGGTGTGAATATAATTCAGAGAATCCGTAGTTTGCAGATTAGGAGGGCTGAGGAGGGGTTATTGAGGTGGTTCGGACATGTAGAGAGGAAGGAACGAAATAATGACTTCGAGAGTGTAAATCTGTAGTGGAGGGAAGGCGGGGTAGGGGTAAACCCAGTAAAGGTGTGAGGGAGGGGGTAAAGGAGGTTTAGTGTGCGAGGGCCTTTGACGTCCAGCTAGCATGCGTGTGTTAGATAGGAGCGAATGGAGACATATGGTTTTAGGGCTTTAAGTGTTGTTGGAGTGTGAGCAAGTTGACAATTAGTTTACATTGGCAAATAATTAATTAGTAAAATCCTAAATTTGAAGAGTGGGGAGGTTGGGCACTCGTATATCTAAATTTCAATTCTCACTATGCCAGTGCAATGGTTGAAGCGCTCCCAAAGAAAAGTATAAGAAAATTATCAAATGAAGAGAAGGATGCTTTTGTTGATGTTGGATTGAGTGATATTTCATATCAGGAGTCTGACGGGTATCAGATACTGTGAGATACCAAACAAGTAAACCCTGATGTAGCTGGGTGTACAGATGATCTTCCCTAGTTACTATTACCTATGAATATAACATAAGATACGTTGTCTACTCTTTGTGAAACAGTTTTAAATTCTGATGATATAAAGCTGCCGACATCCAACACCACATATTAGTCGCAATTCATTTACCACAAAAATTTAGCGAGTTATTTAGCAGTTATTGATGGATATTGAATCAGAGGTGGAGAAGATTAAGGAAGGCATGTTTATATAATATAAATTAATATATTAATTCGCTTATCAAAATTAATATCGACTAGAGAAATGCTACTTAATGTTCCAATAAATTCAAATCTTTTAAGTTAACTAGTAATGCCATTTATGGAAAATCACTACTCAATATTACAAAGTAAAGGAATACATACAAATATATAAATAATGCAAAGGCTTTCTCTAAGGCCGCCGAAAATCCATTTACACATTAGAGTCAATATTGCACATTTTAGTCAAGACAGAGTAATGTTTTGGTTAATCAACCTCTATTATGGTTTGCAAATTCTGGAGATTGCCAAAAATAAATTGTATCACATTTGTTTCAAAGTTGCCAAAAATAAATTGTATCACATTTGTTTCAAAGTTGCCAAAAATAAATTGTATCACATTTGTTTCAAAGTTGCCAAAAATAAATTGTATCACATTTGTTTCAAAGTTGCCAAAAATAAATTGTATCACATTTGTTTCAAAGTTGCCAAAAATAAATTGTATCACATTTGTTTCAAAGTTGCCAAAAATAAATTGTATCACATTTGTTTCAAAGTTGCCAAAAATAAATTGTATCACATTTGTTTCAAAGTGGTACAACTCACAGAGTGAATGATGATCGTTGTATACAGACAGATTCTTAAATATTCAGCATTAACTTTTAGGTATTTACACACTGAGCTGAGGAGGGAATCATTGGATTCATTTATGTATTTCTCAAATTATCCCAGAGATAATCCATTCTATGATAATAGTAAGAAAGAAGAGTTTCATTATTAAAATCTGAAATGAATTATTATATTAGTTAATTAGTAGCTTAGAAGGCAAAAATGCGTTCTGTAAATCTTGGCGGTAGAGAAAAGGGAATCGCTTCCTATTTCATGCCTTTCTTAATTAACTCATACTCACTATAAGAATACTTTGCCTAATCCAGATAAGGAAACTTTTGATTGTAAAACAATAATGAGATGGGGGAAATATGTAAAGTTATTAAAAAGAGAGGGTTGTCTGAGATAAAACATACCTCAGACACCACTAGTTCCTTATGTTAGGGCCACCCTGATATGCCGTCTAAATGCAAACAGAAAACTGGGAACATCAGGCCAAAATCAATACAAACTTTTCTCCAAGCAAGACTGACCATCTTCTAAGAAAGTAAGCACAAGTAATTAAGAAGGTTATGTAAATTTAATGCTTATAACAAATGTTTAACAGTTGTGTTGAGGGCATGAACTGATATATCAGCCATTAAAGACCGAGTCATTCACAGTTGTTATGGTAAGGATTCCAGCGATTTCATTTCTTTACTATTTTACTACATTAAAAAAATTGGCCTCTGCATGAGCAAAACTTAAAGGTGAGAGTAAGACACATGTGCAACATCTGGGTATCTTTATTGTAGACGTTTCGCCATCCAGTGGCTTTATCAATACAAATTCTAGGACATAACTTGAAGACAGTAGAACTATGTACAGAAGATGAGGTAATCAGTCCCTCAACCTAGGAGTAGGTGCGAAGAGCACCATAGTCGTGGAGATTCTGAAGCAGAAGAAAGGATCCTGGCGCTTATATAGTAACGTCAGGTGTAGCAGACGAGGGCATATTCACTGGTAGGCGGGATTCCCAAGTGGAAGTAGGTCCTAACTTGAAGACAGTAGGTCTACTGTCTTCAAGTTATGTCCTAGAATTTGTATTGATAAAGCCACTGGATGGCGAAACGTCTACAATAAAGATACCCAGATGTTGCACATGTGTCTTACTCTCATCTTGTCGGTATTATATACCATTCGTACATAAAACTTAAAGGGAACCATCCAGGCCCTAAGATGCGTCGTTCATTAAATGCTGAAGCCGTTGACAAAAAGTAAACTGAATTTTATTTAACGTAATTTAATGGGAGTAAAAAAAATTCACACCATTGTACACATCGAAAGGGCAAATCTTCACCTGCACACTGAATTTCACTTTATTTCATCATGGAAATAAGAGACGCCTTTTTTAACATTTGAAATTACAAAACTTAGGAATATGGAAGTTAGCCAAGTCATTTGACGAAAATGGAGATAGGTACAATAACTTTTTTTCCCCAGGTACCTGAGCATATCAACTGTTCCAAAAATTTTCTCCTCGTTATTGTACATAAGCATTGAAAATTTAAAGCATATTGGATGAGGCATTCTCAAGTTGAGAGAAAGAAAAGCGAAAAGTTAGAGGAAGAAAATAATAAAAAAAATAAAATATATGTCAACTACTTAAAGTCTCACCTTAAGGGATGCCTAATAAAAGTTTGTAAATCTTCCCGAAAGTAGTTAAGAATTAACTCACTTTATTTTAATTCCATGAATGTTAGATAAGCCAGACTAAGTCTTAGAGAAAATAACTTCACTTATATGTTTGTAAAGCCAAGCCAGGCCTTAGAGAGGACACCCTCATATGCATGCTAAGCCAAGCCTGGAGACGATAACCTCACCTGCATGTTAGTGAATCCAAGCCAGGACTCAGACATGTCATTTTCTTGCATGATGACCCACATTACGGCGTCCTCTGAGGGGTCATGGACTGAGGCTAAGTGAGCTCCATCTTCTTTACACAAAGCTTCTGCTTCCTGAGCCAAAATAACGGCATACAACATGAGGTTATTAGTAAATCAAATATTATTTTAATTAAGAGCTATTGAGATATTCTTCCCCCCCCCCCCCCGTAATCTATGCGTGTCGGAAAAGTTGACAGAAACATCGAGAGTAAGGGCATAGTAATCCGTTCTCCTGAATAAATTACTAAACTAAAAGTTGGGATGCTTGAATGTGCGTTGATGTAGAGAAGATAATTAAGAATTTGAATGTAATGTATGAAAAAATCTGATTGTTCTAGCTCTAAGCTATGAAAAAGCTGAAGGGGTAGGATAATTTAAGTAGGGAGAAATGAATGGGATTATGACTCACGGTTGTAAACCACGGAATAGGTGGGGTCTAAACCCATGGCGAGTGATTCATAAAACTCCAAACTACCTGTCCGATTGGCTTACACACTGGCTTGGAGTTTTACCACTCATGACGAGGCCTACTGAAGGAGTAGCGGTAATGAATGATCAGTTATCGAAGAAAAAGAGGGAATTTAAATATATAAATTCAACGATAATGTACATTAAATAAAGGTCGGATGCAAAAAGTGTGACTTAGTATTTATGTATCTGGAGAATGGAGAAGTGTAGAGGAAAGAGATTTTGGGAGATGTTAAGTGAGTATTTAGGAAGTGTTGAACTGAGAAAATATTTGCGTTGAATGGTACTTCCTACAAGAGTGATGGACTAAACACATTGATTCCAAGCTGAGGGACTGATTACCTCAAACTCCCCCTCTCTTTATACCCTTCTTCTTTGTATTGGACTGATGAAGCCACTGTGTGGCGAAACGCTTCTTCAATAAAGATTCCCATATGTTGCATAAGTGTCTCAATTCTGAGAAAATATTTGCTGAGGGACACATTAAAGCTATAATGGAGAAACTGATGTAGAGGGTATGTTAAGTAAAGTTGGGGTGCCAGGTGTAAAAGATAATGGAGGGTCTTCAACTGAACTTGTGTAGAAAGAGGCACTTGGTTATAGTTAATACGTATTTTAAGAAAAGAATAAATAAGTACACGGGATATAGGACATAATGACAACAGTCTTTTAAATTACGCATTAATAGATTGGTAGACTTTTGGATGTGCATTTCTTAGAGGGATCAGAGGAATATCATACCCGATTAAGTTGTAACCAGTGAATGTAAGAGGTAGATGGGATACAAGGAGAATGTTATCAATACCAGAGAAGTGAATGTTTATAAATGAAAGATAAAAGACAGTGATTATATATGAGTGAGGTGAAACTGTTGAATGACGATGAAAGTATTTTCTTTTGAGGGTTTTTTCTTTATTTTGGGGTCACCCTGCCTCGGTGGGAGACGGCCGACTTGTTGAAAAGAAAAATAGGGTAAGAAATAAACAACTGTTGAGAGAAAAGCGAGCAACTTGTTGACAAGTGGATACAATAACAATGAAAATGACTACCAAAAGTTACTTGGATATACTTCCCTTGGCTCACATTATTAGGTTTCCAAGAACTGGAGATAAAACAAAAATCACAACTCGTTTGTATGTTAAAACCACATGATAACCCGCGAGCAAGTTGAGACAACATAATAACACCAGTGTAAACAAGACAGAAAACATAATAACCTATGAGTAAGTAGAAACTATATAATAATCCGTGTGTAAATTGCAACACTAGAAACCCATCACACTACATTAATATCTCACCTGCCACGTCATGGCTTTTATGACAGGTTTGTAACAAACGTCGCCGTAGTTGATGTAATCATCATGGGGAGCCTCACACATTGAAGGTGATGGGGCATGTGTGCTTATTTCTGCATCTGTGGGAAGAGGAGGCATATTACACACACACATATATATATATATATATATATATATATATATATATATATATATATATATATCGTGCCGAATATGCAAAACTGGTCAATTAGCAAGAACTCATTTAAAATTAATTCCTTTCTGAAATTTTCTCTTATACGATTAAAGATATTTTTCATTAATGTTAATGTAAAAATTTATAATTTTGCACCAAAAGAATCTTAGAAAACTTACCTAACCTTAATATAACAATCGCAATTTATTTTAGCCTAACCCAACTAAATATATTTTAGATTTGTTTACAATAATTTAATATTAAACAAACAGTGAAATATATTTTTTTTCGTTAGGTTCAGAATGATTTTGGCGAAATTATTGCATACACAAATTTTTTGCTTGTCTTATATGGCAAGATGAACGTTGCTATTTAAGCCAAGATCGCAAGTTCTGCCTATTCGGCACGACACACGCATTATATATATATATATATATATATATATATATATATATATATATATATATATATATATATATATATATATATAATATATATGAGTGTGAGTGAGTGTGTTGCGAGTAAGGGATTTAGAGGAATTTTTTATTCCTTGGAAGTTTATAAAGAACTTCAGAATTTGGACTGTTACAAAATTTTCCCTCTCAGGCAACAAGGTATTGAATTAAAGTTAGTTTAATATATTTTAGAGTCTATGGGTAATTTCAACTAGGAAACTCAATGCAATAATATAAAAATCTTATTATGTTTAATTTTAAAGTATTTGAATACAATACTTTATCTTCTCTTTGTACATATTATATCTTAATACTATATGTACAATAGTTTTATGTATTTACAGGAATATAAAGTTCAAACACATAGAAATGTCACATTAACAATGAAGACTAATCTTTAACTATTTAAAATTTAAGTCTTCACAAACATCGAAGTCTTTTTCTCAGCAAGACTGTGTTAAACCCAACTACATAAATGTACAAAATTTAACAAGACCTCTGAATTCTGTCATAAAGACGACAGACAACAAGAATTTGTCTGAAAAGATGTCTCTCTAAAGATTGCTGGAATGCCCAAGAATATGTACTACTCAATCTTCGGAACAATACTGAATGAACTATGAGCCAGCTCTTAAGTCTAATTCTCAAGAAAATTCAACCTGAGTGAGTCTAAGAGAGAACCAATATATGATCAGTAGTCTGGGCTAGATCAGGGAGCAGACTGACTCACTTCCAGTCTGTTGACCCGTTATCAGGTTGGACCACTTGACCCAAACGTCAGTAAGCCGGACTTAAACAAGTGAACAATTTACCTGATGGTTTCCTGACTTTTGTATGTTCTATATACATATAAGAAATCCTACCTAACAATAATAATAATAACTAAAAATCATCGATATCGATAATAATAATAATGTGCGTGGATGTTGTGCAAATGATAAGAAAGAGATGATTGTGGATGTTATGAATGAGAAGAAACTGGATGTCCTGGCTTTAAGTGAAACAAAGCTGAAGGGGTGGGAGAGTTTCAGTGGAGAGGAATAAATGGGATTAGGTCAGGGGTTTCAAATAGAGTTAGAGCTAAAGAAGGAGTAGCAATAATGTTGAAGGATAAGCTATGGCAGGAAAAGAGGGACTACAAATGTATAAATTCAAGGATTATGTGGAGTAAAATAAAGATTGGATGTGAAAAGTGGGTTATAGTAAGCGTGTATGCACTTGGAGAAGAGAGAAGTGTAGAGGAGAGAGAGAGATTCTGGGAAATGTTGAGTGAATGCGTGGGGAGTTTTGAATCAAGTGTGAGAGTAATGGTGGTTGGGGATTTCAATGCTAAAGTGGGTAAAAATGTTATAGAGGGAGTAGTAGGAAAATTTGGGATGCCAGGGGTAAATGTAAATGGGGAGCCTTTAATTGAGCTATGTGTAGAAAGAAATTTGGTAATAAGTAATACATATTTTATGAAAAAGAAGATAAATAAATATACAAGGTATGATGTAGCACGTAATGAAAGTAGTTTGTTAGATTATGTATTGGTGGATAAAAGGTTGATGGGTAGGCTCCAGGATGTACATGTTTATAGAGGGGCAACTGATATATCGGATCATTATTTAGTTGTAGCTACAGTTAGAGTAAGAGGTAGATGGGAAAAGAGGAAGGTGGCAACAACAAGTAAGAGGGAGGTGAAAGTGTATAAACTAAGGGAGGAGGAAGTTCGGGCGAGATATAAGCGACTATTGGCAGAAAGGTGGGCTAGTGCAAAGATGAGTAGTGGGGGGGTTGAAGAGGGTTGGAATAGTTTTAAAAATGCAGTATTAGAATGTGGAGCAGAAGTTTGTGGTTATAGGAGGGTGGGTGCAGGAGGAAAGAGGAGTGACTGGTGGAATGATGAAGTAAAGAAAAAGTTAGCTTACGAGAGGTTTTTACAAAGCAGAAGTGTTATAAGAAGAGCAGAGTATATGGAGAGTAAAAGAAAGGTGAAGAGAGTGGTGAGAGAGTGCAAAAGGAGAGCAGATGAAAGAGTGGGAGAGGCACTGTCAAGAAATTTTAATGAAAATAAGAAAAAATTTTGGAGTGAGTTAAACAAGTTAAGAAAGCCTAGGGAAAGTATGGATTTGTCAGTTAAAAACAGAGTAGGGGAGTTAGTAGATGGGGAGAGGGAGGTATTAGGTAGATGGAGAGAATATTTTGAGGAACTTTTAAATGTTGAGGAAGAAAGGGAGGCGGTAATTTCATGCACTGGCCAGGGAGGTATACCATCTTTTAGGAGTGAAGAAGAGTAGAATGTAAGTGTGGTGGAGGTACGTGAGGCATTACGTAGGATGAAAGGGGGTAAAGCAGCTGGAACTGATGGGATTATGACAGAAATGTTAAAAGCAGGGGGGGATATAGTGTTGGAGTGGTTGGTGCTTTTGTTTAATAAATGTATGAAAGAGGGGAAGGTACCTAGGGATTGGCGGAGAGCATGTATAGTCCCTTTATATAAAGGGAAAGGGGACAAAAGAGATTGTAAAAATTATAGAGGAATAAGTTTACTGAGTATACCAGGAAAAGTATATGGTAGGTTTATAATTGAAAGAATTAGAGGTAAGACAGAATGTAGGATTGCGGATGAGCAAGGAGGCTTCAGAGTGGGTAGGGGATGTGTAGATCAAGTGTTTACATTGAAGCATATATGTGAACAGTATTTAGATAAAGGTAGGGAAGTTTTTATTGCATTTATGGATTTAGAAAAGGCATATGATAGAGTGGATAGAGGAGCAATGTGGCAGATGTTGCAAGTATATGGAATAGGTGGTAAGTTACTTAATGCTGTAAAGAGCTTTTATGAGGTTAGTGAGGCTCAGGTTAGGGTGTGTAGAAGAGAGGGAGAATACTTCCCGGTAAAAGTAGGTCTTAGACAGGGATGTGTAATGTCACCATGGTTGTTTAATATATTTATAGATGGGGTTGTAAAAGAAGTAAATGCTAGGGTGTTCGGGAGAGGGGCGGGATTAAATTATGGGGAATCAAATTCAAAATGGGAATTGACACAGTTACTTTTTGCTGATGATACTGTGCTTATGGGAGATTCTAAAGAAAAATTGCAAAGGTTAGTGGATGAGTTTGAGAATGTGTGTAAAGGTAGAAAGTTGAAAGTGAACATAGAAAAGAGTAAGGTGATGAGGGTATCAAATGATTTAGATAAAGAAAAATTGGATATCAAATTGGGGAGGAGGAGTATGGAAGAAGTGAATGTTTTCAGATACTTGGGAGTTGACGTGTCGGCGGATGGATTTATGAAGGATGAGGTTAATCATAGAATTGATGAGGGAAAAAAGGTGAGTGGTGCGTTGAGGTATATGTGGAGTCAAAAAACGTTATCTATGGAGGCAAAGAAGGGAATGTATGAAAGTATAGTAGTACCAACACTCTTATATGGATGTGAAGCTTGGGTGGTAAATGCAGCAGCGAGGAGACGGTTGGAGGCAGTGGAGATGTCCTGTCTAAGGGCAATGTGTGGTGTAAATATTATGCAGAAAATTCGGAGTGTGGAAATTAGGAGAAGGTGTGGAGTTAATAAAAGCATTAGTCCGAGGTCAGAAGAGGGGTTGTTGAGGTGGTTTGGTCATTTAGAGAGAATGGATCAAAGTAGAATGACATGGAAAGCATATAAATCTATAGGGGAAGGAAGGAGGGGTAGGGGTCGTCCTCGAAAGGGTTGGAAAGAGGGGGTAAAGGAGGTTTTGTGGGCTAGGGGCTTGGATTTCCAGCAAGTGTGCATGAGCGTGTTAGATATGAGTGAATGGAGGCGAATGATACTTGGGACTTGACGATCTGTTGGAGTGTGAGCAGGGTAATATTTAGTGAAGGGATTCAGGGAAACCGGTTATGTTCATATAGTCGGACTTGAGTCCTGGAAATGGGAAGTACAATGCCTGCACTTTAAAGGAGGGGTTTGGGATATTGGCAGTTTGGAGGGATATGTTGTGTATCTTTATACGTATATGCTTCTAAGCTGTTGTATTCTGAGCACCTCTGCAAAAGCAGTGATAATGTGTGAGTGTGGTGAGTTGGGTTACTCTGCCTCGGTGGGAGACGGCCGACTTGTTGAAAAAAAAAATAATAATAATGATAATATTCAAAAACTGTTCCTGCAATTACTTTGAGGTTGCATCCTGAGGCTTGTTTACCACCAATATGACAAGGTTTTGGTATTCAGTCTTTACTATCTAAACTTCAACTACTTCATTTGAGGTGTTTAGTATTTCTGTGCAAATGAGAGACTCTGTGACGTATAGGCCAACCCTTTCTCCCCTTTGTTGCCTGTCTGATCTGTCGCATTTAAATAGGTTATAACCCGGCATCCATATTTCGTTGTCAAAATGGTCCTCTATGTGGGTCTCTGTGAAAGCTGAAAACATTGCGTTTGATTCTGCGATGAGTCCCTTGATGAAGACCCTGTATTTTTACAAAGATAAATGTGGTGGTATTGATGGAACGCAACACTTACCTACTGGTTTCTGACATAAGTATCCATTCTCGGCGTCGCAGACATCATCACTCCACCGGCCAGTTTGAGTATGTACCAGCATCTTGACGCAGTTCTCACCCTTGTTAAAAAGAAGAGACGTCATCAGTAAAAAATTCCCTGAAACCCGTATAAAATTATATACATAATGTTTCCTTTAAGTTAAAATAAGTTGATCCTAGATAAGGGATCTTGGAGTGAAATTAGATTTACCTTCACTTTCCTGGGATCCTCCCACTAATAGAGTTACCAGGCTTCATTTTTCATTGTTTGCATCGCTCTTGGGCCGTGCGGACGTGCTGCGCAGTCGCTCCTGATTGAGTTGGCTTTTGCGCAGTTTACCTGTTTTCACTTGGATATCAAAATGGCGGAACGTACAGGACGGAGAATAAATACTATCTGCATTGAGCTGGTTCGTGGTACGTTAAGTGGAGATACGATGAACGTCCTTCTCCCTAGCATCATCAGGGATACATATGGTGTTCCCAATGAGGAATTGTATGGCGTCGCTCTTAATGGATTGACAAGAATCTTCGTGAAATTTGTACGAGCCGGCTTCTACACAAGAATTGTCGAGCATTACCAGGAACAACACATGAGTGTGAATTCAGCGATGGATGTCGTTTTACATGACGTCTCTAAGTACTTCACATGGGTGAAGGTACGAAATGTACCCTTCGAGGAAACGGCATATGGTCTACAGGAGTTTTTCAGCAGTTATGGGAGAGTGCATTCTGCAACAATGGGGGTGTGGAGGGATGGTCCGTATGAAGGGCTGCCGGAGGGTTCTTACACCCTTAAAATGTCTTTAACAAGGCCTATACCATCCTATGTTACGATGACCGGTTATAGAACACAGGTTTATGTGTACTATGCTGGTCAGAGGAAAACATGTCGTTTTTGTAGCTCTTATGAGCACATGGCAGCCCAGTGTCCGAGGAGGCAGGCTCCTCGAGTTCTGGGAACTCCAATTGTGATTCAGCAGCCATGTGATTTGGTGCCTGGCTCTGGTGCCTCGGGAGGCCGGAGGACTGACCTCTGGAGCGAGGAGGTCGAACGGGAGGTGGCGGCGGCGGAGACGTGTGTCACTCTCCCAGGGGCGTCGGGGTAGTCGAAGGTGACATCTGAGGAGTCTTTAGCCCAGGAAGCTTCGACCCAGGATGGTTCATTGGCGGATGTGATCAAGGATTTTCTGGATGGGGAGGAGCCCTGTGCAGAAGGTGTCCTCAGTTGATGTGAGGACGGAGCGCTGGAGGGACAACAAATCGTGGAGGAAGACTTGAGTAAGAAAGGACTGGAGTGTGTGGTGGTCGTGGAGGTACACCAGGAGGATTCGCCGGGTGGTGATATGTGTGTAAGTGGAAGTTCTAGGAAAAGAACTGCTGCGTCAGAGATAGACGAGGTCATTACCCCGGGGCAGAGGCCGGGGAAGAAGTCATGGGCAGTGGTGGTGGAGCCGATGCCTCATAGTGGTAGAGGTGCGCCTGAGTTGCACAGTGGGAGAGGGAGGGGGGAGGTGACTGCACAGGAAAACTCGAGTGACAAGGGAACACGTAATGTGAAAAGTGCAGTGAGTAAATCCCAGCGGCATAGGGGAAAGCCGCCCCTTCTATAAATTTCAGGTGTGTCACTTCAACTCCATATTGTTTCAGACAATGGAACAATACTCTTCTCCAGACTGAGGGACTGACCACCTCAAAACTTTAAGGGTGATGGACTGATTACATCGTCTTCAAGTCTCTTCTGCTTCTATCAACTTCTCTGTACTCGACTGAAGAAGTCTACTGTGTAGGCGAAACGTTTCGAAATAAAGATACCTAACTGTTGCATATGTGTCTTACCTAACAACCTGTCGGTATTTTATATCATTTTATTGTTCAAGACTGTTATGTTGGGGGAGGTGGTAGGAGGGATGACATGGCTAGTCTTCGGAGTAGAATAGCTGAATTACACAATGATAGGTTTGATGCAATTAGGGTTAGAGCGGGGTTAGAGGACGTATTGTGGGGTGATAAGCCGTCCGGGTTTGTTTTACGTAAATTTCGAGACCGACAGAGAGTAACCACCATTCTACAATTGGAGACAAGCCCTGGGGTGGGAGGGTATCCAGAGGGTCGGGTCCTATCCAATACGGAAAGTATGAGTCTCTATGCTGATAGTTGGTTTATGGAAAAATGGAGTTGGAGGGAGGGGGGCTCCTGGGAGGGTATTTTTGAAGGGGGGTTCCATAGTGTTTTAAGTGAGCAGGATAGAGTGGGGTTGGAGGGTGGTATAAGTGAGGTTGAGGTGGAAGAGGCAGTTTTCGGGATGAGTACCGGGAAAACACCAGGGATAGACGGTATACCAAATGATTTTTATAGAGCACACTGGGGGTGTATTAGGCAATGCTTTGTTAGGGTATTGGATCATATGTTAACTAGTGGGAAGTTGGGCACATCGCAAAGTACGGGTGTCATAGTTTTGGTGCCAAATTATTATTATTATTATAATCAAAAAAGAAGCGCTAAGCCACAAGGACTTTGGTGCCAAAGCAGAGGGGGGGGGGAAGAGAGTTGAGTGCTTACCGAGCAATATCTCTGATGTGCGCAGATTACAAGGTTTTTGCGAAAATTTTAGGTAATAGACTGAAGGTCATGGGGTCGGTGATACATGGGGGAAAGTTTGGAATCCCGGGGAGGAGTATGCGGGTAGGTCATGAACGCATTAGGGATTTCCTCGAGGGTAGTAGTAGGGGAGGTATTCTTGGTCTGGATTGGGAGAAAGCTTATGATTATGTGGATAGGGAATTTTTGATTGAGAGTATGGTGAGAATGGGGTTTGGAGGGAGGGTGGTGGGATGGGTGAGGACATTGTATGCGGATGCATCGATGAGAGTACAGGTAAATGGTAGGTTGGGTAGTCCTGTAAGCATGGGGAGGGGTTTAAGGCAGGGGTGTCCACTCTCCCAAATACTCTTTGCATGTATGCAGAATCCTTTCTATGTTCTGGTTGATGGTGGGATGGGAAGGATGGGGGAGAGTGGAGGCTTTTGTGGGAATATTGTTGGTTATGTAGATGATACAACTGTTTTACTTAATGAGATAGAAGATTTAAGTAAAGTGGGAAGGGTACTTGAGATTTTTGGGAATGCTACTGGGATGAGAGTTAATAAGAAGAAATCACAGTTGCTGGAGGTGGGAGCTTGGGTAGGCGGGACCTTGGGGGAGGAGTTTGGCTGGATAATTGTAGAAAGGCTCAAGATTTGTGGGATTTTGTATTTGGCAGATGCACAGGAGAGCAGGAGGGTTAATTCAGAAATGGTAATGGACAGAGCTTTGAGTAGGCTCAGGAGTCTATGGGCCGGGGATGTAACCTTGCATCAATGGGTTGTGGTGGTAAATACGCTGATTTATAGTAAGGTGTGGGGAGTGGCGGAAATTTATCCCTTACGAAGCCAGGATATTATGGAATTACAAAGGAGAGTATTAAGGTATGTGTGGGGTTATGGGAGGGCGTGGTTGGGCAAAGATGTGGTAATGACTGCGGTAAGACAGGGAGGATTCGGATTGATGGCATTAGGATCTAGGGTAAAGGCGCTATATGTAAAGCAAAGGTATATTCGGGCAGCGGGGGAAAGGGGTCTTCGAGTGGGGGAGGTGATGGGGGATATCCGCAAATGGTGGGGTGGCAGGGACTTAGTGGAGTGTGAAGATATGTTGAGGTTTATGTTAAAGGTTCGCAATGTTAAAAAGCTCAAGGTAAAACTGTTGGTGGGTGTGGGTCGTCGTCAGGAATCAATGCAGGGGATGGCAGTGTATCCCACATATGACTGGAGAGTGATATGGGTGGAATTTAGTAAACTAAGAATACAGGCAAGAGTGAGGGAATTAGTATACAGATTTCTTATGGGGACGTTAGCATCGAAAGAGGTGCTAAGACGAATGGGTTTTGTGAGAGAGGCGTCATGCGGTTTTTGTGGGGAAGTTGAAACTGCTTTCCATGTAGTATATTTTTGTTCTGCTTTGGAGGTGGTAAGATTGTGGTTGAAGAGGGTTTTCCTTTTATTGGGGGGGGATGTCAGATATCACCCCTTTGGACTTTAATGTTAGATATGGGAGGGATGCCCAACGAGGTGGGGAGGGCTATCAGATACGTAATAGTTGATCACTTGTATGTCTCTTGGGGGATGAGGGAGGTGGAGGGAAACATTAGGATAAAAGCGATGGCGGCGTGTTTTTATAGGACAGCGTGTAGGAACAAACAATTATATGGGGGAAGGTGGGTAACTAGTTTTCCGGAGGGATATCGTGGACTTACTGTTGAACGTTTACTCCGCTTGGTGACGGGGTGAGAGGCAAGGGGTTGGTCTCTTCAGTGGTGTGTCCTCTTGGAGTGATTGGACGCCTGATGAGGAAGGTTGACTGGTTTGCAAGGTGTTTGATGTGGGTAAAGTTTATTTGCAGGGAGCCGTCGGGGGCTCCGGGGTATGTAGACCTTATGAATTTTGTAAAACCTACAGAGTTAAAAGTTGTATGTGATTTTCTCTTTTTTCTTTTATCATTATAAGAACCATTTTATATAGGGGGTTTATATTCATATGTATATGTGAGGATATGCTTTATAAATTCGAATCTGATGATAGCTTTGTCCTTGTCATACGTCTTATTTTTATCGTATAATTGAAGGGGTACATTATGAACTATATTCGAGAATATATAAGTATTTTATGGGGTTTATATATACCCTTCATTTTGTATGGAAGGTCATATTATATACTGAGTGTTAATCGGTAACATTAACTTTGTGTGTGTGTAGGTGTGTTTGTGGGAACCAATGTTTTAAGTATAGTTCTATATTTTTAGTTTATTTGGTGACTAGTCATTTTGCGTTTTATTTCTATGTATAATCCGGTGTGTTCTGTACGAACACATGTGCACATACACGTATGTGTGTATATGCATGTGTATATATATAAATCTATATATGATTGTAGGACTTGTTCCTACATGTTTTATAAAGACTCCGACTGTTTGTTTGGAAGTCGGTATGTTTTTTTTTTTTTCCATAAATTGGTTGGGTTATTTCAGTAGAATTTTGTTATATCAATGTGTTAAAATGTATTTTGTATTTTGTGTGTACCTGACATTGTCTGCCACTTCTGTTATTGGATGTTATATATTGCTTATTTTTTCGTGTATGATCCAGTCTGTTCTGTAAGAACACATGTGCACATACACGTATGTGTATATGTGCATGTGTATGTATATACATATATACATGATTATAGGACTTATTCCTACATGTTTTATAATGACTCCGACGTTTTGTTTGGTAGTCGGTATGTTTTTTTCCGTAAACTGGTTGGGTTTATTTCAGTAGAATTTGGCTTGATAAAGCTCCTGGAGAGCGAAACGTTGCCACAATAAATGTCACATTAGTTGCACTTGTGTCCTTTTACTTTACATATTGTCGGTAATTCTACCAACTTTATTACAGTAGAATTTTGTTATATCAATGTGTTAAAATGTATTTTGTTTTCTTGTGTGTACTGACATTGTCTGCCACGGTTTTTTTATTTGCTAATTGTCGGCTGGTGTTTTTTTCTTTTTATGGTTTATGTATATGTTGCTTTTAAATAAAATTTATATATAAAAAAGTTTGAGTATGTACCAGCATCTTGACGCAGTTCTCACCCTTGTTAAAAAGAAGAGACGTCATCAGTAAAAAATTCCCTGAAACCCGTATAAAATTAAATACATAATGTTTCCTTTAAGTTAAAATAAGTTGATCCTAGATAAGGGATCTTGGAGTGAAATTAGATTTACCTTCACTTTCCTGGGATCCTCCCACTAATAGAATTACTAGGCTTCATTTCTTGCATTTGTGGTGCTTCCCCATAAAGATAACAATACTTGCAAGCTTGTGGAGAGACCTTGATGCTTTTTTGTTTTTTTGTATTTAGGAAAACTGAATACATAAGCAGTATACTGCTAACCAATTCTATAGAATAATTACCCAATGAAACCAAGAGCTTGATATGCTTCTCTGTGAAATTCCATAAAGCAGGAAGTGTTACATAGAGATGAGACTTCAAGAGATCAAAGTGGATACCGCCAAATATTCCATTATAAATTCATAAACAAGGACACTTTCAGTGGTAATAGTAATTTCAGCTAGCTGGAATTACTATTACAAAGGTATTGCTTCATGGCACGATTCCTAATTACATAATGAGCCATTTACATGTCAGTCATCATCGTGACTAAGAATACATACTTGCGTTACTATTGAGAGAGTCAGCCAGGATATGATTAAAGAACTTTATTTCAGTCAGTCCAATAAAACTCACTAAATGATCAGCAGGACTCAGTAATATAATGAATTACATAACATTAATTCATAACATTGATTCATTAGAAATGCCAATCATACATGCACCCATGCATACAAATATACATGTACACCTGTTCACCAGAATAAGAATAAAATAATATAAGATCGTTAAAAGGTCTCTAAGTAAGCTTTAAAACAAAAAATGATACGTTTATTCCATTTTCAAAGAAAAATATGTCACTCCACAAAAAAAGTTATATAGAAACTATAACTTTCGGGCAGTTCAGCATAATTCACAAATTCGACTTGTTAAACACACCAACATATTATATATATATATATATATATATATATATATATATATATATATATATATATATATATATCGTGCCGAATACGTAGAACTGGTAAATTAGCAAGAACTCATTTAAAATTAAGTCCTTCTACCAAAAGAACCATAGAAAACTTACTTAACCTTATTATAACAAGCGCAATTTAATTTAGCCTAATCTAACTAAATATATTTTAGATAAGCTGAAAATAATTTAATAATAAACAAACACAACGATATATATTTTTTTCGTTAGGTTTAGAATGTTTTTTGCCAAATTATTGCATACACAATTTTTCGCTTGCCTTATTCGGCAAGAAAAACGTTGCTGTTTAAGCCAAAATCCCAAGTTTCAACTATTCGGCAAGACACACACACAAACATATATATACAATTTTTTTTTCAACAAGTCGGCCGTCTCCCACCGAGGAAAGGTGACCCAAAAAAGAAAGAAAATCCCCCCCAAAAAAATACTTTCATCATTCAACACTTTCACCTCACTCACACATAATCACTGTTTTTGCAGAGGTGCTCAGAATACAACAATTTAGAAACATATACGTATAAAGATACACAACATATCCCTCCAAACTGCTAATATCCCAAACCCCTCCTTATATATATTGGTTCCAGGACACTTAAAAGTTGCTGAAAATATTCCCGCCATCTACCCAATACCTCCATCTCACCATCTATTAACTCCCCTACTCTGTTTTTAACTGACGTATCCATTCGTTCCCAAGGCTTTCTTAACTTGTTTAACTCGCTCCATTTTTTTTTCTTATTTTCATTAAAATTTCTTGACAGTGCCTCTCCCACTCTATCATCTGCTCTCCTTTTGCACTCTCTCACCACTTTCTTCACCTTTCTTTTACTCTCCATATACTCTACTCTTTGTAAAAACCTCTCATAAGCTACCTTTTTCTCTTTTATCACTCCCTTTACTTCATCATTCCACCAATCACCCCTCTTTCCTCCTGCCCCCACCCTCCTATAACCACAAACTTCTGCCCCACATTCTAATACTGCATTTTTAAAATATTCCAAACCTCTCCAACCCCCCCCCCCACTACTCATACTTGCACCAGTCCACCTTTCTGCCAATAGTTGCTTATATCTCACCCGAACTTCTTCCTCCCTTAGTTTATACACTTTCATCTCCCTCTTACCTGTTGTCATTTTCCTCATGTCCCATCAACCTCTTGTTCTAACTGTATGTACAACTAGATAATGATCCGATATATCAGTTACCCCTCTATAAACGTTTACATCCTGGAGCCTACCCATCAACCTTTTATCCACCAATACATAATCTAATAAACTACTTTCATTACGTGTTACATCATACCTTGTATATTTATTTATCCTGTTTTTCATAAAATATGTATTACTTATTACCAAAATTCTTTCTTCATATAGCTCAATTAAAGGCTCCCCATTTTCGTTTACCCCTGGCACCCCAAATTTACCTACTACTCCCTCCACAACATTTTTGCCCACTTTAGCATTGAAATCCCCAACCACAAGTACTCTCACACTTGGTTCAAAACTCACCACGCATTCACTCAACATTTCCCAAAACCTCTCTCTCTCCTCTACACTTCTCTCTTCTCCAGTTGCATATACGCTTACTATAACCCACTTTTCACATCCAATCTTTATTTTACTCCACATAATCCTTGAATTAATACATATATAGTCCCTCTTTTCCTACCATAGCTTATCCTTCAACATTATTGCTACTTCCTCTTTAGCTCTAACTCTATTTGAAACCCCTGACCTAATCCCAATTATTCCTCTCCACTGAAACTCTCCCACCCCCTTCAGCTTTGTTTCACTTAAAGCCAGGGCATCCAGCTTCTCATTCATAACATCCACAATCATCTCTTTCTTATCATTTACACAACATCCACGCACATTCAGACTTCCCACTTTGACAATTTTCTTCTTATTCTTTTTAGTAATTATTACAGGAACTGTGGTTACTAGCCCATTGTTCCCGGCATTTTAGTTGACTTTTACAACACGCATGGCTTACGGAGGAAAGATTCTCATTCCACTTCCCCATGGATATAAAAGGAAAAGTAATAATAACAAGAACTATTAAGATAAAATCAAAGAAAACTCAGATGAGTGTGTATAAATAAACGTGTACACGTATGTGTAGTGTGACCTAAGTGTAAGTAGAAGTAGCAAGACGTACCTGTAATCTTTAATATTTATGAGACAGACAAAAGACACCAGCAATCCTACCACCATGAAAAACAATTACAGGCTTTCGTTTTACACTCACTTGGCAGGACGGTAGTACCTCCCTGGGTGGTTGCTGTCTACCAATCTACTACCACAGAACGGTAGTACCTCCCTGGGTGGTTGCTGTCTACCAACCTACTAACTATAAATATACTACGTATATATATATATATATATATATATATATATATATATATATATATATATATATATATATATATATATATATATATATATATATATATATGTCGTGCCGAATATGTAAAACTGGCCAATTAGCAATAACTCATTTAAAATTAAGTACTTTCTCAAAATTTCTCTTATACGTTTAAAGACATATTTTTTTCATTAATGTTAATGTAATTTTTTTTAATTTTGCACCAAAAGAATCTTAGAAAACTTACCTAACCTTATTATAACAAGAACAATTTATTTTAGCCTAACCCAACTAAATATATTTTAGATTTGTTTACAGTAATTTAATACTAAACAAACCCAGTGAAATATATTTTTTTCGTTAGGTTCAGAATCATTTTGGCGAAATTCTTGCATACACAAATTTTCACTTGTCCTATATGGCAAGATGTGCGTTGCTATTTAAGCCAAGATCGCAAGTTCTGCCTATTCGGCACGACATATATATATATATATACCTGCCTAGTATGGGCCAACAGGCCTCCTTCAGTGTTCCTCCTTTCTTATGTTCTTATGTATATATATGAGAGAGAGAGAGAGAGTAGAGAACAGAGCAAGACGTCTCATTTCTCGCCTGGACCAATCCTGGATAGATCTGCCATTTCAGCAGAGCCTTCAACACAGGAGGGATGTGGGTGGCCTTACTGTTATGTACAAGGCCAATATTGTCAAAGTACCACACTTGGCTCCACTTCGAGGACAGCGTGAAAAAAGCTTTTATGCTAGAAGACGGGCAGAAAGCAGCAACTTCATTCTGGCTGTACACTTCTCCAGAACATCACTCCATCTGAGATCATTTGTACCCAGGATGACTCGAGTATGGAACACATTCGTACAGCATAATGACGTCAACGAGATAAAGTCAGTCAGAGATAAAGTCAAATGCTGGCCCACAGATGGCTCCAACTTCATCCTGTTCCCTATTTGTATGTCTCATAACAATAAAAATGCTTTCAAATGAGCTGATGTAGGTAACAGCTCTTAGCTTGCCAATAAAGTTAGGAATCCTTAACCTGTAAATAGCTTGTCAATAAAGCTAGGGATCCTTAACCTTGTCAAACAACGTGTAAAAAAAAAGGAGGGAGAGAGAGAGAGACCGATAGGGAGGTACCACCTCTGAGACTGGACTGGGGTCCCTCATCCTCAGAGAAAAGAATAAACTTACTTTAGGGAAAACTCGAGTTTTCCCCTGGAGCTGTTTGAATATTTTCTTCCTCTACCACCCCCTATATTCAGTAATCTAAGTGGACTTTATTTAAAGAGAAAATGCATTGAGAAAAATACAGTAGAGAGTAGAACAACATGAATAACATTTTAAAGCTACATCTCGAGTACTTCGTCCAGCTCCCCGGCTTTGGTCTGCGTGCCCAGAATGCTGCAAGCATTTCCTCTCTGGATCACAACACTGAATTCCTGAAAGGGGCAGCTGGCCTTTCTGTGATTCTAAGTTTCTATGAGCTTTTCACCCGGCTCTTTGAGGAACTTTAGAGCACACTTGCTCCATGTTCAAAGGGTTTCTGACAGAACTGGGATGAAGTTATAGCCAGAGGACAGGTGTTCATATTTGCGAATCCTCTGAGTCTCTCTGTAGCTGGAGACTCCACCCTCTGCAGCTTCAGAGTATGGCAAATAGGTGTCTGCCAAAGCGGCAGCACAGGTGTAGTCCTAGGCAATCTGCTTACCATCCTTTCATGGTAGCATAGTGACTCCATCAAAATGCTTTTGACTTCCGTCAAACCTTTGTGCTTGGGATTCCCGTTCAGCTGGGCAACAGTTTATGATGTCGCTGGCCTCCTCATGTCTAACATACTTCCCTTTTGATGTATGACACACGAGACCATGAAGTCCGAATTGATCAGCCGACGTCCTGCCGCAAATACACCTATGTTCGGTGAGTATGGGGGCGGCTAGGCGAAGAGCAGCACCTGTTGGCAATTTTTTTCCATTATCGGTTTGCCCCAGTGGAACTGTTTGTGCTCTCTGGGAGGAACTGGTCTGCTTGAGGGGCCTACAAGGGTGTCGTATAGCATGGCTGCTTCAATGAACCTGGGGTCTTGACCTCCTACTGCACCTCTCAAGCGTTCAGGGACAATCTCCTTGACTGGAAACCATACAAGAGGACAGAAATGCAGGTAAAGCTACCCGCGTTGCCTTGCGCACTTCTTTACCTTCCAGTCGCACTGGAAGAGTTGCCTGATCCCACTGCTGATCTTCCAGTGACAGATTCAATGCTTTCTTAAAGTTTGATCTCAAGAGTCAGTCATATTCGTTGATTGTTGGGTTGGCAGAGTAAGACACCTTGTGAGGAGACACAGGGCATAATGGGCATCAACATCCCTTATTCTCTCCTCTATTCTCTATATGGACATCATCTCTACCTAGGTAGTTCTGTTTATGAGTTATTATGGCCCTCTTTATGGGCTAAACATTTTCTGTAAAGATCGCATTATACTGCATTTGTCAGTAGCCATCGTTTGTTCTTGAGAATGATGTGGGTGAGAGGCAAGGCTAAATCAAAAGCTCCTCTGCTCTGAAGAATAGTGACAAAAAATATATATAGGGAAATGGTAGCAAATAAAAGGAAAATCGTGAAATACCTAAAGACTTACTACTGCTATGTGCATGAGAATATCGGATTTCCTAGATTCACCAGAGAAAGCTCACTACGTGGGAGCTGAAAACAAGGTTCATTGTTTTCTTGATTCTTTTTATCCATGTATGATACCTTTCTGGCATTGAGAAGTGACTGAAACACATCAAATATATGGACACGACTCACGACATCGTAATGACACGATTGCATACAAACTATACCACGGGTGGGGTTTGAACCCACGATCAGAGTCACAAAACTCCAGACCGTCGCGTTAGACACTGGACATGCTAGCTACAATAAGATTCATCAGGTTTGATGATTTTGTGTGTTAAAAAGCGTGAAATTATTATTCCCGGTAAACCATTATAAATAAATTTCAGGTTGCCTTTTCTGAACGGCTTGAGTGTGCATAAAAGAGCCAGGGCAGTACGCATTGTTCGCATCGCTCTCGGGCCGTGCGGGCAGACTGCGCAGTAGCTCCTGACTCTTTTGGTTTCTGCGCAGTTTTCCTCAGTGCACTCACAATGGCGGAAGGTGCACGTAGGCGAGTCAACACCGTCTGCCTTTAATTAGTGAGAGGCTCGCTCAACAATCAGAATATTCATCTGCTGCTTACTGCGATACTCCGAGATACATATGGTATCAATAATGAAGAGCTTTATGGTGTCTCTTTAAACGGCAATTCGAGGCTTTTTGTCAAATTCAGACAAAATAGTACTTACGAAAACATGGTTGCCAGGTATCAGGATGTGATCAAGACCATTAATCCTGGTGTCACTGTTCGACTTCACGACGTCTCCCGTTTTTACACCTGGATCAAAGTACGAAACGTTCCTTTTGAGGCGGATGAAAGTGATTTGAGGAATGTTTTTGCACGCTATGGCACGGTTCATATGGCAACTTTGGGACGGTGGCATGATGGTCCTCTAGTTGGTATGCCGGAGGGGTCTTTCTCCCTGAAAATGTCCCTCAAGCACCCTATTCCGTCGTATGTGGTTATGGAGGACTTTCTTACGCAAGTATATGTTACGTACTCAGGCCAAAGGCGTACGTATAGGCTTTGTGGGATGTATGACCATATGGCGGCGCAGTGCCCTACAAGACGTGGTAAAACGACGGAAGTAAGGCGGATTGATGTTACAACGGAGCAGTGGTCATATGTTGCTGCTACGCAACAACATACATTGGCTAGTAAACCGTGGAGTGAGGAGGTAGAGGGCGAGATTGAAGAATCACCGGTATGTCTAACTCTCCCTGGTGCAGTGGAGGACGTGGGCGTGGTATCGGCGACGACAGAGGAAGACTTCGTTTATACTCAGGATGACATGGAGCACTCTATTCAAGAAGCTCTGAACGTTTTGTTGGATGCTTCCACATCAGAGGGGATTCAAGGTGGTTTAGAGGATGTAAGTGTACAGGAGAAGGACGGAGCATCCACCGGGCATATTGCTGAACATCAGGTTGTGATCGTGGAGGTTCACAGAAACAACAGTTCTGAGGATGAGATGGATACTGGCAGCAGTTCTCGTAAGAGAGCGGCGGCGATACCTGACTGTGAAGATGTTTTAACACCAGGACAAAGGTTGGGGAACAAAGCATGGTGCGGCGAGACCCGTAGAGACACGGGCAAATCTAAATGTGTTCAGCATGTCAAAGAGAACGACACAGGGGGGGGGGGGGAAGAAGTGCAGATATACGCAAAGGAACCAAGATTGTTAAGGTATCCAAGGGTAAACCTCCAATGAAACATTCAAGTGTCTTACTTTAAATATAAATGGGCTACGATCTGTTGAAAAACGTAAGTGTTTGGAGGTTTTGTTAAAAAATCATGTACCCGATGTCGTGTTCTTACAAGAACACAATTATAAATCTTTAGGTGAATTGCTGATTCCTGAATATATTTTGTACATGGGCTGCTCTAATAGACTGAAAGGTGGTGTAGCAGTGTTAGTTAAAGAGGCTAGCCCGTTTTCTTTGCAAACATGTGAGGTAGGAGAGGAGGGGAGGGTAGTTTGGGTGGATGGGGTTTGGGGTGGGGTACAGGTGGCCTTCCTGGGTGTATACGGACCGGCAGAAGGTGACACGCGTATAAAAAATACGTTTTTTAGGGACGTGTTGGTGTACCATTTATGATCATTGCCAGTCGTCACGATTATTGGGGGTGATTGGAATTGCACTGATCGTCGCAAGGATGTCGAACCTAGAGGGAGAGGTTTTTTTTCAGGATATTTAGGGGATCTATTGCGGAGTGTTAATGTTACGGATGTGGGGGGGGATGAGGTGGGCGGGTTCATGAATACGTTCGTTAGAAGGGAGTATGCGGCAAGACTGGATCGCATATACGTTTCTAGAGGTGTCAGCGTCAGGAGTGTACGTGTGTTAAATGTGAGCTTTTCCGATCACAGAGGTGTTATGGCGGATGTAGACTGGGTAGGATTACCGAGGCGTTTCAGAGGTTTCTGGAAATTGAATGTGGGATTAATGCATAAAAGAGGTGTGAGGGAAGCTTTTGCGAGTGCTTGGAGGGGATGGTGGGCTGAATGTCGGGTGGGGCTTGATATAGTTGAATGGTGGGATACTGTCGGTAAGGTGAAGGTGAGGGATTTTTAGCAGCAGCAAGACAAAGAAGACAGGAGAATGCAGTATGGGCTCTTGAACTATCTTGAAGGTCAAATGCAAGCATGTTATACGAATGGTGGGGGAGTGTATCCGGTGGTTGAAATTGAAAATTTAAAACACTTAATTGGAGACATTCACAATCGTATTTTTGATGCTGCGAGGATAGCGAGTGGAATTGATGAGGTTTTATGGGGTGACCGACCTTCGGCGTTTGTCTTGCGAGAGCAGGGCAAACTTCGCAGGGCGACAGAATTAATGAGATTAGAGGTTCAGGAGCCATTGGGTGCCTTTAGTAGGGGGCAGGTTCTTATGTCAACGGAGGCTATGAATACCATTGTAAACGCATGGTATGAATTGCAATATAAAAATGCTGGGATTTCTAAGGGGGCGCTGGGAGAAATGGGTGAATGGGTACGTTGTGATCTAGAGTACATGGACAGGTTGGATTTGAATGGACCTATAAGTGAAGAAGAGATTAGGTTGGCTGTGGAGGGTATGAGTGTAGGGAAGTCACCGGGGATTGACGGAATCCCTTGTGATTTTTACAAGGAAAATTGGGATTGTATTCGTGAATTTTTAGTGATGTTATTTAATGCCATGAAAAATAGTGGCATCATGGGACAGCACCAAAGAACGGGTGTTGTTGTTCTGGTCCCGAAAAAGAAATCTGGGAATCATATACATAATTATAAGGCAATCTCATTAATGTGTGGCGATTATAAAATTTTTGAGAAAATGTTAGGAAATAGGATAAAACGGGTTTTGGAGAGGGTGTTTGGACGAGGGACAATATGGTGTGCCAGGACGATCTATGTGTGTGGGGCAAGGAATTATTCGCAGGTTCATTGAGGAAAGCGGGAGGGGTAATAAAGGTGGAACATTAGCTTTAGATTGGCACGCTGCATACGATTGTGTGGAGAGAGAAGCATTATGGAAGTTTATGCAGTGGCAAGGTTTCAGAAAGGAAATTGTTAGTTGGGCACAGGTTTTGTACGAGCAGGCTATGTTTAGGGTGCAGGTAAATGGTAGGTTGGGAAAAGTAGTTAGGATGCATAGGGGATTGCGGCAGGTGTGCCCTGTATCACAAATTCTTTTTGCGTTGATTCAGGACCCATTTTTTAGAGCCGTGCGGGGGATTGTACGACAGGATGAAATGCAAGGTGAGGTGGGGGTACAATCAGGAATTATAGGTTACGTGGATGACACTACGGTTTTATTTCGTGGAGCAAAGGTTTTAGGAAAAGTGAGCGAATTGGTGGAATGTTTCTGGAAAGCAACTGGGATGACGGTTAATAAGGAAAAGTCAATGCTTATGGGGGTGGGAGATTGTGCGGGTGTGGTATTTGTGGGGATCTTGATACGGTCTTTCATGCAGTTTATTTCTGTACGAGATTGGAACCCATAAGGTTGTGGTTTAGTAGGGTTTTAAGAATGGTGGGTGTGGGTGGGATTAGTGTCTTAAGAGCTTTAAGTTTAGATGTTGGGGAGGAGGGGGGGTGTCGGAACACCGGTACAGAATGCAATCGGATATTTAGTGACGGATTTTGTATACACATCATGGGGTATATAGGCATTTATCTGTGAGGGAGAGAATCAGAGCACTGGTAGCGATTTTTTATGGTACACAGCAGCGAAATAAAGACATTACAGGAAACAGATGGTTTTTATTATTTTCAGAGGGATATTGCAGATTCCATGTCAGGGATTTATGGGCGTTAATACCTTAGAGGTTACACGAGGCTGGCTTCTTGAATATGGGTGTGTGGAGGTGGCACATGATTGGTACAGGTGCGGTCTAATGTATAAATGCTAGGTATGATCGTTAGTTATGATGGATACTATTTTTTTTGTTCTTATATTAATGTGGGTTAACATAAGAAGAACATAAGAAAGGAGGAACACTGCAGCAGGCCTGTTGGCCCATACTAGACAGGTCCTTTACAATTCATCCCACTAACAAACATTTGACCAACCCAATTTTCAATGCCACCCAAGAAACAGGCTCCGATGTGCAAGTCCCACTCAAATCCAACCCCTCCCACTCATGTACTTATCCAACCTAAATTTGAAACTACCCAAAGTCCCAGCCTCAATAACCCAACTAGGTAGACTGTTCCACTCATCAACTAATATTCCACTCATGCATTGCATGACAGGCGTTACATAAAAGCACCTCGTGCAACTTATATGTATAGTTTTTCATTTTATACTTTCCTTGTATTAGCCATGTGGCTGATACCTGGTAACATTCTGCTTGGGGACTCCTGGGATACATGTTTGAAATATGACTAGATATGGACGTTAACAATGTGTGTTTTCTGCACGTAGTCCTATTACACATATTTGATCACTGTTGTGGATGCGATGATTAGTGTAACTGTTTCCTTTGACAGTTTAGTGGATGTAACACTCGTTTTCTTGTGTGTGTATATAAGGTAAGAATGTGTGGTGTGTGTATGTTGCATAATGTTACTTGTATTAGCAATTCAGAATTATCCCATGCTATTAAGTGGAACCCTTTGTGTATTGTACTGAATATAATTTGTATCATTACAGTAATCCAGTAGACTGAGCACCGGAATCATTACATATCGTTCATATTTGAATATTTTGTTATATATGCACTTGTTTATGTATAATGTCCGTATAAAGGTTTTAATGACAAAATATCAAACACTAATACATATTATAGATGTAACGTTTCTCTTTGTTTATAATAATGTATATAATATGTATTTGATTAATGTAACGTAAAATTTGTGTAATCTTGTTTTACCTTAGGCTAGGTACATAATACATAGTGGACGGGCGACAATTTTTGTCAACACAAGTTAACCGTTCTAGCGTATATATTGATAATGGTAATTATACTTTCTGTGAATGAAATGAAATGTGATACTTTCTTTATTTAATGTATTGTACTGTTTTAAATAAATAAAATAAAGAAAAAGCTCCAGACCGTCGCGTTAGACACTGGACATGCTAGCTACAATAAGATTCATCAGGTTTGATGATTTTGTGTGTTAAAAACAGTGAAATTATTATTCCCGGTAAACCATTATAAATAAATTTCAGGTTTCCTTTTCTGAACGGCTTGAGTGTGCATAACAGAGCCAGGGCAGCACCAAGTGTTTGCATGCAGGCAAATTTGTTATAAAGTGAAACACTAAAAGAAAAACTGGGTATGGTGGGAATCTGTACCATTTTTGGTTAATGAATCATCTGATGGGCTTCAAATTTTTGGTTAATGACTCATCTGATGGGCTTCAAATTTTTGGTTAATGAATCATCTGATGGGCTTCAAATTTTTGGTTAATGACTCATCTGATGGGCTTCAAATTTTTGGTTAATGACTCATCTGATGGGCTTCAAATTTTTGGTTAATGACTCATCTGATGGGCTTCAAATTTTTGGTTAATGACTCATCTGATGGGCTTCAAATTTTTGGTTAATGACTCATCTGATGGGCTTCAAATTTTTGGTTAATGACTCATCTGATGGGCTTCAAATTTTTGGTTAATGACTCATCTGATGGGCTTCAAATTTTTGGTTAATGACTCATCTGATGGGCTTCAAATTTTTGGTTAATGACTCATCTGATGGGCTTCAAATTTTCATCAGTAGAGAAGCTTCCCAATACCAAGATCACACTGCTAGTGGGCGCCATATGTTGCGATTTGATAATTTTATTGAAGAAATAGTGATGGTGGCCTGGTGGTTAACGCTGTCGCTTCACACGGTGAGGGCCTGGGTTCGATTCCCAGCCAGAGTAGAAACATTGGACGTGTTTCTTTCCACCTGTTGTCTATGTTCACCATCAGTAAAATGGGTACCTGGGTGTTAGTCGACTGGTGTGGGTCGCATCCTGGGACACTGACCTAAGGAGGCCTGGTCACAGACCGGGCCGCAAGGGCGTTGACCCTCGGAACTCTCTCCAGGTAAACCAATGTATGCTTCAAAAATATTACTGACGATGCCTTCTATAATAAGGACGATAACCCATAAATTTATTCTGAATAGGTGTAAATCAGGTTTAAATTTTTATTAAGAAAACTGCTTCCAGTGTAATAACTAGAGAATGCCTCATCTGATCGGCTAAAAGCTCTGAATGGGGGCGTAATTTGATGAGAAGTATTTTCATATTTATTTTGATCTGAGTGGGTTCCAGCAGGCAGACAGGCAGTCTCAGGTGCTAGGTTCATCACCTCCCAATTTCCAACAGGGATATTTCTTTTTTTGGAATATTTTCCAGTAATCTGTAGGCAAATTCGCAACCACCGCTGGTAACAACGGTGCTCCAAGTGGGTTCTCAGTAAATTATTTTCTGTCAAGCAACGTTTGGGTTTCCGTTGTGTTTGAGAGACTGCACTCTCTCACCTGTGTGTCTGTCACACGAGTATCACTCACTGGAATCTCATGGAAAAACGCCTAATTCCGCTTTGCAAAGATTGTCAGATTGTCTGCTCACCTTTTCTTAATAGACTGTTCTGTCTATCAGGGGGTATGCGGAATTCACTTCCGATCTCTCCACCTTCCCAGCACACTCAAACTGACCTCCTCGCTAAAAGTCTCACTTTTGATGGTGACTCACTCTCTCTTTGACTTTAACAGCAACCAACTTATTGCACCAACTTTGAATTTATTTTACATTCTGCACTCTCCACTATCCCTCATTCCTAACCTCCATATATTCCTCCTTTAGTGAATCCCTCCCTGCAATACTGTATGACTCTTCGAGTTTATCACTTAGTCTGATTATATTTATTTTGATGATGTATACTTGTGTCTGCACAGGGTTGAGAGAGCTAAATTGAAAGATATGTTTGTCTTAAACCGTTTATTGTCAGAGAGAGCCCATTCATCTAAATTTTCCTCCCGTAACCTGGCATATTAATTTAACCCGGCCAGGTATTACAGCCCTTGTAAGTACTCGTGATCGTGATTTATTATTATTATTATTATTATTATTATTAAAGATTAGCCGGTATTCTCCCGGCCCGGGCCTTTTCCAAGTGGTGGCCCGGCCTTGGCTCCCACTTTAGGGAGTGTCTGAGACCTAAGTCTCCCATGGGAGGAGGCACAAGTACCTCATCTTTGGGACCAACTGTCCCCAGGCCTAGCCACAAGCTAGGCCTCTCTGGTCTGCCATCCCCGCCCCAAGGGGGTAAATGGGAATGACAGTCTTATGAGGTAAAGGCTCGGGCTCAGGCACCTACCCTGCCCTAGAAGGGCTGGGCATGGTGTCCACGTGATCGTGATACATCGTCACCAGTGATACATTAGTGTGTAATTTTTTTTTAAACTATTGTTTCGAATTATGCAAATAACAAGATTAACTATAGTTTTATTTAAGCTTGTATCTTAGTAATTATTCAGTTTTTCTTTTCAAGAACTGAGTGAGGTGTTCGTAAATATGATTATAACTTTTAGTTATATGTGGTGTTTGTAAGTGTTGCATGAACCATGTACATTAATAAGTGGGTGCATGGCATTGCGGCTTATTAATTAAACTTATTACAATTTGCATTCACTCTATATTAGATAAAGTCAATACAAATCCATAATTTAATAATTTTCTAGGTAGTAGGTTGGTAGACAGCAACCGCCCAGGGAGGTACTACCGTCCTGTGGTAGTAGGTTGGTAGACAGCAACCACCCAGGGAGGTACTACCGTCCTGTGGTAGTAGGTTGGTAGACATCAACCACCCAGGGAGGTACTACCGTCCTGTGGTAGTAGGTTGGTAGACAGCAACCACCCAGGGAGGTACTACCGTCCTGTGGTAGTAGGTTGGTAGACAGCAACCACCCAGGGAGGTACTACCGTCCTGTGGTAGTAGGTTGGTAGACAGCAACCACCCAGGGAGGTACTACCGTCCTGTGGTAGTAGGTTGGTAGACAGCAACCGCCCAGGGAGGTACTACCGTCCTGTGGTAGTAGGTTAGTAGACAGCAACCACCCAGGGAGGTACTACCGTCCTGTGGTAGTAGGTTGGTAGACAGCAACCGCCCAGGGAGGTACTACCGTCCTGTGGTAGTAGGTTGGTAGACAGCAACCACCCAGGGAGGTACTACCGTCCTGCAGCAAGGGAGGTACTACCGTCCTGTGGTAGTAGTTGGTAGACAGCAACGAGGTACTACCGTCCTGTGAGTGTAAAACTAAAGCCTGTAATTGTTTTACATGATGGTAGGATTGCTGATGTCTTTTGTCTGTCTCATAAACATGCAAGATTACAGTTATGTCTTGCTACTTCTACTTACACTTAGGTCACACTACACATACATGTACAAGCATATATATACACACACCTCTGGGTTTTCTTCTATTTTCTTTCTAATTCTTGTTCTTGTTTATTTCCTCTTATCTCCATGGGAAAGTGGAACAGAATTCTTCCTCCGTAAGCCATGCATGTTGTAAGAGGCAACTAAAATGCCGGGAGCAAGGGGCTAGTAACCCCTTCTCCTGTATATATTACTAAATGTAAAAGGAGAAACTTTCGTTATTCCTTTTGAGCAACCCCGCCTCGGTGGGATACGGCCGGTGTGTTGAAAGAAAGAAAGAATTTAATAATTTATCTCAGCTAGTTGTAAGCACAGTATCCAGAACTATCTAGCGGTAGTTTCAGACTCTAATTGTTTTGGTGACCGTTGTGAACTGAGGAAGGGTTGAGTGGTGGTTCTCTGAATTTATTTAGTGTAACAATTTTCCCAAGCAGATCCTTAGAAGCTGGCAGCTGGTTCACGTCATATTTGCTACCAGCCATGGGTCATCATGAGGGTGAATTTACTGTTGTAGTTGAGAAAGTACTTCTTAATTATTACTCTAAATGCTGTTTACATCTGAATTGGCATATGTTTAACTTTCTGTACCTCGTTTATGCAGTATACATGAACATATTTGGTGAAGAATTGCAGTTAAATCACATGTTGGTTCTGTGTCTGCTTTAGTTCCTCGTTTGATTTAATACTGAGCAGTTGGGTACTGCAGACCTAGACAAGGACCTGAACTCGTGAAAGTATATTAGGATATTTTTAAGTGCGGTGTTTTCTAAGTGTGGTGTTAGTAAAGGTGTTCCTAAATGTAACTTGCGTTATTTGTAAGATAAGCATCTCAAGAATCTGAAAAAGGAAATGAGCAAGATAACGATTATAAATAAATTCAGGGGGAAACTGGTTAACTATACATGATTCCTGGAGGTGGGAAGAAGAGCGTTTGCAATTTAAAGAAGGGGCGGGAATGTTGCAGTGCGGATGGTCATTTCAGTTACGATGTTTTTGTATATCTGGTAAGACAGTTATTGAATGAATGATGGTGAAAGTATTTCCTTTTTTTACGTCATCCTACCTATGTTGGAGACGGCCAGTGTGTTAAAAAAATGAATTTTTCCCTATTAAAAATATACGATAATTATTTTCGATAACTTAATTAAACAGAATAGTTGGTCAACCTTTCTGCGTGATGCAGTATGGCAGAAAATCACCTTCAGTGATGGGGACAACAAGAGAGCCTTCCTGTGTGTTTTAGTAAGACTAACAAGACCTGTGTGTTAAAGAATGACAGGAAAGCCATCTTACGTGATTGAGTATGACAGGTAAAAGCATCCTTTGTGATGGAGTATGACAATATATCTAATATGTGTGATGGTGTATGGAGTGGCTTCCCTTACAGGAGCTTGAAGAATGTACTAAGTGAGAAATTATCTCATGAAATCCATCTTTTTTGATTGATGTATTACGTAAACAGAGATCTTGGTTTATGTAAAATGTGTTAAGGATTAGGGATAGCCACATATTGTGACAGAATTAGACAGACACTTACCCAATACATGTGTCCGTCTGGCTCTCCCGAGGCCCAGTTTGTAAAGGTAACTGCTGTATGGTCCATCCAACGGAAGCCTCGGATATTAAACATTCCAATCCACACGTTCACCGTCACTGTCTTCAAAATAGCTGTCACGTAGGCTGTTGAGAAGAAAGAACGATGTCATATGAGGTACAAGGGAAGAAGGTAATTGTCAAATTAGTATGAGTAATGAGGTAACTGGGTGTTAGTAGTGTTGTGGGTTGTATCCAGTGAGATGATGGCATGCTTATATAAGCAAGGGATGAGTTCTGAACTAAGATAGGATGACAGAACTCTGGAGAAAAAGAACAGTTTATTTTTAAGATCCCAAGACGTTGCTGTGTCTAACAGGAATGCAGATAAATCAATTAGAGAACCGACAAGTTGATGGAGGGATTTTGTTATAAGGACTTCTTCACTTGCCTAACCTACAGTCAGGACCTACTTCCACATGTGGATTTGTCCACTGTGATACCACCTACGACGGCTTCACCTCACCTGTCTACAGTATATAAGCCACTTCACGTATATGTTGTATTCTTTTCAAGATTGATGGACTGATTACATTGGCTCCAGACTGAGGGATTTATTACTTCAGGGTTCTGATCTTCACAATTCTTCTTCGTACAGGGCTGGTGAAGCCAATGTCTGGTGAAACGTTTCCTCAATAAAGATACCCAGGTGTCGCACATGCGTCTAATTCATCAACTTGTCGGTTCTCTGAACCATTTATCTACATAAAGTAATTTAAGGGATTTCAATCTTTCTTCATACAGAATATTTCTTATGCTATTTATTAATTTTGTTATTCCTCGCTGAACGTTTTCTAACAAATTTACATCCATTCTGTGGTATAACCCTTTGTAATAAATACCGACGAGTTGATTTAGAAAAGCACGTAAGCAAACACTAGGACATGTTTATTAGAAAACATTTCGGTTTTGGGAAATTGATCACTTCTAACATGCAGAGGTTAAAAAGACAGTATATGCAGGCGGAGAGCGAGGTGTGAGTGACGCATGTTGACCTGAAGAATGTCAGAGATAAGGACGGGTAGACGATGAGATCATGCGACTCCTGTGTTGCTGGGTAGGTGGTGCTTTACCTGGTTGAGTATCATGTATGCTAATGTTTTAGATATTTTATAGTTTCCAGTGTTACGTTCTAATGTGTCTGTGACGGCGATTAGTGAGGCTTTTAGACATCGTCGGCGTCTAAAGTCTTGTTCGGTGAGAACAAGTGTGCCTCTTTCTAGTTCATCAGAGGCCTAGTGGAATTCCTGAGGACACAGGCGTACCTTAAGTAGTCTCTGTTACTGGCATTTCGATTCTCGTTCATACGGACTGAAAGATCTCTGCCAGTTTCCCGTGCATACAGTAGTATCCGCACGGAATGGTGTAAACGCCTGCTGTGGAAGTTAGAGGTGTGGGGCTACGTTTCGTAGTGAGGTCTTTGATAGATGATGTGTTTATGGTGGAAACCTTTATGTTACTCTTAGAAAGTACCTGGCGAGTATTCGTGGCAGCATCACCTCATGGGAACATTGTGTGTGAAGGCTTACTCAGCTCTGTAATAACTTCAGACAGTATTACCAAAGCTGGCTCCTCCTCAGGAAAATTAATGAATAGAAAACGAAATAATAATTAACAAAGACAAACACTTTATTATTTATTAAAGCAAACATAAAACAATAAAACATGACAGGTATATCCTATTTGAAAGAAAAATGAAAAATAAAATGAATAAAATAACATTTGAACTCAACGCTAATATATATATTGGGGTGTCTGGTGTTGGTGACACTTCGTGTTGTTGAAATCTTAGCCGTTGGTGATGTGGGGGGGGGGGGGGGTCGCAGGTGTTGGTGACCACCACCGGCTAGTTCTTCACAGTATAGCCGTGAGTATTCTATCCCAATGACAGGAAAGCAGGTTTTTTACCGCTGCAATGATGTAGGGTTACGTCCTGCAATTTCATACAGGTGCACAGGTAATTAAATCCAATATGGGACGTCTCCAGGACGTTAGTCCGTCTCAGTCAGTTTTTCTCGTTGATTAACAGGTGACCCCCTCTGTCATCCAAGCTGAAAAGATAGACAGGTTACCCACTGCTTAAATAATCACTCTCCATGATAAGTACAATACCTAAAAGACGTGGTGATTATTACAACAGTCAACTTAGAGCAAGGCTGAAAAGACTAAGTTTATTATTGGTCCAAAGTGAAGCTTTCAACCAATAAATCCACTAGAATACAAGGCAGGCATGTACTTACAGTAGTGCTGGGAGCTGTGAGTCGAGTGATTTACTGTTTGACCAGAGCCCCACACGTCACCTTTCGGGGGGGGGAGGGATAGTGGGAGCTAGACTGACCCTACGTTAACAAGCAGCCGGCAATCAAACTATCACTTTAGGGGTGGGGGAGAAAAGGCGGGAATAGCGGGAGCTGGACTTACCCTACCTTAACAAGTAGCCGGCAATGAAACTATTGTTACTATGTATTCCCTCGCTACTCCTATCTATTGAACTTTTCCCTCACAATTATGAACTGCTTAGAGGTCTGTTTCATGAGTGGCTTGTTGAGGACAGCTTGTGCCTTGAGTCTGCAAATCACGGATGAAGAAAGATGGAAACTGAAGACGTGTAAAGGCTTGTGTTATGTAGATACATTCTTCAAGAAAACAAGGGCTGGAGATGCGAAAAGCTCTCAAGAAGCAGCGAGGACACCTCTTTTAGCTGGTGTCTTGGTGTTAACAGAAGTATATAAAATCGTCCTTGTTGGTAGGTTTTCTATACACTTTGAAGAGAAGATTGTCACAGTCGGGAGACCAGCACAGAAGGACGTCGAGGAGAGGAAGTTTGTCATCTTTATCGAGTTCAAGTGTAAACTTTATTGATATCTCGGCAGCACTGATCTTGTTGAAGAGGGCCTGGATATTGACACGTCTCAGATAGAAAACCAATATATCGTCAACGTACAGTGCTAGTCACGGCATTATGCCGCCCCTCCCCACACACATACCAAAACACAAACACGTACCATGAAAGATTATAATATATATATGCACAATTACTGAGGTTTTAATACTTGGTGCTGTGTCCTTTACGCTTAATCACGTCCCTCAGCCGTGTAGGAAGACTCGCACAAATTCTTGAGGGTTTGGTGAGGTATATTATTCCATGGTATAAACCTTGGTAATAAATACCGACAAGTTGGTTTAGAAAGACACGTAAGAAAACACTATAACATATTTATTAGAAAACGTTTCGGTCCTGGGACCTTGATCACTTCTAACATACATAGGTAGAAAGACATTATATATAGGCGGAGAGTGAGGTGTGACGCACGTGACCTGAGGAATGTCATAAGAACATAAGAATGGAGGAACACTGTAGAAGGCCTACTGGCCCATGCGAGGCAGGTCCTCAGACGCCGACGGTGCCTAGAAGCCTCACTAATCGCCGTCACCGACACTATAGAACGCAACACTGGAAACTACAAAATTTCAAAAATATTGGCATACATGATACTTAAGCAGCACCAACCCAACAACACAGGAGTCACATGATTTCATCGTCTACCCGTCCTCATCATAGGCAGAGGTTGTTTTGATAAGGACCTGCCTCGCATGGGCCAGTAGGCCCATGTCTTTCTAAACCATATTATTCCATGCCTCATGCAGAGCAGCCTCCAGCCGCGGGATGGAACTGATATCCTTGCCCAGTAAACTTCGTTTCACCAGAGGTTCTCAATAGGGTTTAGGTCTGGGGAATTGCCTGGTAAATCATTAAAGAACCTCACTTCACAGTCCTTAAGCCACTGAACTACAGATTTGGCGGTATGACACGGTGCACCGTCCTGCATAAAAACTGTAGCCCAACACTTGTCAAACACCTCATGTAAACTGTCACACAGTAACTCCAGGTAATTATACTGGTTCATATACTGTTTTTTTTTTTGGGGGGGGGGGGGCGCACAGTAAATTCACCAACACTCTGAGCACTGAAACACCCCCAAACCATGGGCGAGTCTGGGCGTTTGGTGGTCCCACAGGTGTAGCATGGGTCTAGCGGATCACTACCTCTGGGACGCTACACATGTCCTCCACGGTTACAGGTGACAGTGAAGGTTGTTTCACCACTCCAAAGAACTTCAGACCACTGTTGAGGAGCCCAGTGAAGATATTTCTTTGCATAATCCAGCCTACGTTTCTTCTGTGGCTTGGAGAGGATCGGTTTCCTAATCTGGGGGTGACTACTGTAGGCCAGTGCTGACACTCATCTGTTAACAGTTCTTACAGACACCTCTGAGAGAAGATATGGGCTCTTTTCTTTCAGTTCTCTAGCAGTTATCTTAGGTGTACTCTCTAATTGCTTCTTTAACACAATTAAGGTACGACCAGATGTCTGTTTCGAGGGGACAGGCCGAGGTTTGGCAGACGGTAACTCAACACCTCCACCAGCCTTGAAACTCTGCCCAGCTTTATGAAGCCCTATGATTTGAGTTATAGTTTCAAGTGTTAAAGACTTCCTTTTACCCAAAATCAAACATGTATATCCTCAAAACCAAAGAGAACACTGGCAAAAGATGGGACGGATGAGAGACAAAAGTGCAACACTTCCTTTCACCACAGCAGCCACGTGAGCACTGAGGAGTGTGGAGGCAGGCCTTGACGTCATGCTAAAGGCTGCTACCAGGCATAATGGTAGGTCTTTGAGTTTCGTCACGGCATTATGCCGGGGCACTCACCCGGCATAATGCCGTGACTAGCAATGCATCTTAGCCAGGTAATGGTGTTGCTAATGAGGGTGCTAAATTAATCTGTCCCTAGGTTCTCCATAAAGAGACTGGCGAGCACAGCACTGAACTGGATTCCCATTGCCAATGCCAAAGCTTTGTAACAGCTGTCCTGATGCTTGAAGAGGTTGAAGTTAACACAAAGATCCACTAGACTGATGAAATCTAGGAGAGGTAATGAGAGGTCGTGGTTATCGATGAGCCTCTGTCTCAGAATATTTATTGCAGCATCAGTAGAAACGTTTGTAAAGAGGGCTGTGACATCAAAGGAATCCATGCTTTTGTTTTTACCATTCAGGTTGGAAATTCGAGAGAGAAGGTCACCTGAGTGTTTGAGGTGGGATTGACTAATGGTGCCCCGAAGTCCTGAGAGGTATTTGGCAAGGTGGTCGGCTAGTCTGTGTGGTGCGCTCCCTATGCCCAAAGTGATAGGACGTAGTGGGATGCCAGGCCTGTGTCTTAGGAAGGCCATACAGGCGTGCTGGTTTCGGTTGACCTGGGAAAAGTTTTAATAGTTTCTTGCCCTGCTCTGATTTCCTAAGAAGTTACGGGCCTCTTGAAGAAAAGTTTGGGTACTTTGAAGTAACAATGATTCTAAAACAGGCTTGTATGTGTTGACAACACTGAGGAGATTTAGAACTTCACTGTAGTCGACAGCGTGGAGTAGCACCACACTTTCTCCTTCGTCAGAGGTGGTAATGATGATACCATCGTTGTTAGCCAGGCCCCTGAGTGCTTAGATGTATCTTTTGGAAATGATCGGTCTTGAAGGCTCAGTAGCTGCAACAGTGATAATTCCTTAAACGAAACCCTTATGAAACTCTTAGTCCCCAAAAGTTTGGTTCTTGGTTACAATGTCCACTAGATAGTGTTTCTTTTTTATATCGGGAGTGAACTCGACGCCTAGGTTGAGGGCTTCTGTCTCGGTGCGAAGGTAAGTTATTTATGATTTCTGGTCGCTCCATTTGCTGTGGAAGCATAGGTCTTGTAGTTTTCGTGAAAGCTTCAGGTTTTGTTGGATGTTGGCAGTGGTAGTTTGGCTGAGTATATATTCTGCCGTACGTCTGTCAGGAGTGGGAAGTGAAGCACGAATCTGAGTGGCACGTAATGTTTCCACCATAAACACATCTATCAAAGACCTCATTACAAAACGCAGCCCCACACCTCTAACTTCCACAGCAAGCGTTTACACCAACCCTTGTGGATACTCTTCCAAGAAATATGAAAGGGAAACGGACAGAGATCTTTCGGTCCGCCTGAGCGAGCATCGAAATGCCAGTAACAGAGACGACTTAAGGTACGCTTGTGTCCTCCACAGAGACTCCACGGTCCGCTTATGCCCTCCACAGAGACTGCACGGTCCCCTTGTGTCCTCCACAGAGACTCCACGGTCCGCTTGTGTCCTCCACAGAGACTCCACGGTCCGCTTGTGTCCTCCACAGAGACTCCACGGTCAGCTTGTGTCCTCCACAGAGACTCCACGGGCCATTTGATGAATTGATATGGGGCACAACTCGTTCTCACCGAACAAGACCTTAGACGCCGACTATGTCTAGAAGCCTAGGTAATCGCCGTCACCGACACAAGAGAACGTAACACTGGAAACTACAAAATTTCTAAAACATTGGCATACATGATACTTAACCACGCAAAGCATCACCTACCCAGCAACACAGAAGTCACATGATCCCTATCCCGATATGTCATTTTTCAGGTCCCCCATGCTTCACTCACACCTCACTCTCCGCCTACTGTCATTTAACCTCTGTATGTTAGAAGTGATCAAAGTCCCAAGTGTTTGCTTACGTGTTTTTCTAAACCATATCCATTCTGTAATATGGACACTAGAACTGAGCTGCATACTCTATGTGTGGCTTTGTTAACGATGTATTGAGCTCTAATTTAACGGCTGGACTTCTGTTGCTAATACTTATTGATATAAATCCCAGCAATTTGTTTGCATTATTACGTACGTTTAGGAATTACTGTCTTGGTTTCATGTGTCTGACTACTATAACCCCCAAGCCCTTTTCGCATTCTGTAGAACTAAGTTCTATGTTATTTAGTTTATAAGCGCTAAAGTTATGGACATTCTCAAACTACATTGAACTGCATCTGCCACTTTTCTGACCACGTCATGAGTTTGTCTAAATCCTCCTGAAGTTCAGTGACATCTTCCTCTGAATCAATTACTACTGATTTACTTTTCCTCCTGTTGGTTGTCCCGTGTGCCATGGGACAACCAACAGGTCACATGCTTCTCAGTGAGATTATCCAGGAGTTGAATTTCCCTTGAAACTCTTCTCTCAGTCTTGTACTGAAGAAGTATGGAACATGACATTCTGTAATTAATTACAGGAAACGCAATGCTTGCTCAGTTTCATATAACTTTCCATTGCCTGTTCTCAATAATTTACTTCATAAACATTAGAAAGAACTCGAGCAGATTCTGTTTGAAAACAGACCAAAGGGTTGACAACTTTCTCTAAGTTAATCTAAGTTAGTCTTGTCGCTTCTGCAGAATGCTCTTTGAGTTACAAAGTATTTTAATTTAAGCCAACTTATAACGACTATATTCTGCAGTCTTGTATGTAACACGCGGTCTACTTAAACATCGACATCATGTCGCACTATACAACTTAGCATCTGGATGAACTTGAAATGATACCATCCAAACAGAAATCACATAGTGACCCAGGATGGCATCAAGACAAATGAGCCAAGGCTCTCTGCAGGTAACATTTTCGTAGCCCTATGATAGCAGACACGTCATGCTCCTTCATAGCCCTAGCTGGATTCTACCACACTTGCACTGGCAACTTTTTTTATATAATTGTAGCATCATTTACTCAGCAACTTCAGAATGCTGTTGCATTCAAATGGAAAGCTGACCTAGTTTGAACATTCACTAGTCTCAAGAGCAAATTAGCATTTGTACCTGTTCTGAAGTTCCCTGAGTTCTCTGAAGAGTTCACACTGACTGCTAATAACAGCTTGCTGTCTTCTCGCAGGAATTTTAAAGGAAGAATCAGTTAATACTGTATGTTATCTGAGTTCCTTCCACGGATGAATATAATTATTTTGTGAATATTACGAACACAGGCAGTATTCTAAAAGGCTGTAGCACCTCTTTGTAACTAACGCAACATACAAAACAATCAGCTGGGCAAAGCAAAGGCAAGGAAACAAATCTGGGAATATTCCTTCACCAATATTTACACTATGTACAATATTAATGATTAAAGAAGTCAGAGTAAAATAGAATAATCAAGACCCATTAAAAGCATGAGTGGCCATGAGTGGAAAATTCTGCAACTCATCCAGGTAACCTGAAGTGATGTCACCTTGGTTTAAGTAGCGGGATTCCACGTGACTGGCAGGTTGAACTAGACAATAAGCTCAGCAGTGGGGTCCCAGAACGCTGCACTCTGAAATGCCACTTCTCTGGTCCAGAGGGCATGCCTAATGGTTGTGTAACATATTCGGCACAAACCAGTGACCAAATTAGAAGCTCTGTCTATTGTTTGGATAGAGCTTCTAACTTTAGGTTCCTTCAGAATAGTGATGTATTGGATATCCACATCCGCATCAACATCCGTGGAACATCCGCACAAATTCTTGCATCTGCATCCGCGAAATAAATAAGACATCTTCGTACGCATCCGCATCTGCATCCGGGGATATCTAAATTTTCACATCAGATACATCTCTACTTCAGAAACATCATTAATCAGTATCAGTATCAAGGTCTATACAAATTACTTGCCTCTGATGATAATACAAGCAAATCCTCATAGTTTAAGTACTACAAACCAGAAATCCCCAACTGTCCAGGAAAGCCAAACACCGTCGCCGATGCATTGCCTCGTATCACATTTGTTGGTAATGTTAATTATTTTACCACTGATGAATTTAAAACTTCCTAACAACGCAGTTCTACTTGATTACCTGTACTCTGTTATTGGACCAGGAAGGATTATGATCTATTTGCCTAACTGCGTGTACCTGTGAAAATCTCCCTGGCCTGGTACCCTCATGGACACTTCATACCATTAAAATCTCTAATAAATCTACAGTGCAATAAGTGAGTTTACCTCATCCATTGGGGTGTCCCGTAGCTCAATCACTAGCGCACTCAGCTCACACAATGAGGTCCCGAGTTCGAATCTCCGGTACGGCTGGAAAACATTAGGACGTGTTTCCTTAAGACACCTGCTGTCCCTGCTCACCCATCAGTATAAAATGAGTACCTGGGTGTTAGTCGACTGGTGTGGGGTCGCATCCTGGGACACGAACTAATTTGCCCAAATTGCTCTCCACAACAAGCAGCTTTCTATATAGTAATATATCATTGATGTCAACTAGGCTTGAATACCTTGATCATGTACATGTAGAAATAAAATTATTATTATTATTATTATTATTATTACCAGCTACCCCTACCATTACCTGCGGCTGTTCATCTGTATGTGGGCTCATCCCATCACTAGTGGTAGCTCATAGATGGTATGATACATATAATAGGGCTTTATTTTGAAATGAGTGGTGACACTTCCACTGTTCTTTACCTGTAAATTCAACAGTATGAGATATCAATATAAGATATAGGTAAATGAAGACTGATACCTTGTTCAGCAGCTGAATGGATGCTGGCCAGTTCTGCGCCAGCACTCTCCTCTTGACAAGCTGTTCTGGCATCACTGATGTTCAACATCTCTGTAAACACTTTCATGCACTTGTTACCTGTGAAATAAACACACCCATGTGAAGGGATGCCTTTAAAGAATGAAGTAAATTATAATAACTAAATAGAAATAATATTCTTGAGATTATTAGTTGTTTGTTAAAGTTACGGGGTTGTAGTGACTGCGACCCAGCGTCACACTAGGCGTCTTTAATAAATTACTAAGAAAATATTACTGCACTAGGAACTATTAATATAGTGGATAGTAATGATAAGTGCTCAATAAATATTAATATAAGTGTCTAAGCCAGGGGTGGCCAAGTTTTTGCATTCCATGCTCCAACTTTTTCACACTATTTCAGATGCTCCATACAACACTTACACTCCATTCAGTTTTTTTAAATATATGTTAATATGGATATATTTAACATTTCTATATAAAATGATTTAACATAAAAACATCATACACATTACTTTAATGAGACTTTTGAGTCTGATTTCACCAAGCTTTTAATGTTTGAAGTCTAATTAGTTACTGAGAGCAGCAGAGAATTCTTCAAATCTGGATCAGTTATTCGCAACCTGAGTTTGGTTATCATTAATTTTATGGATGAAAATGCTTGTTATCATCTGTACGTTGTTCCAAAAGTGACAGACATAACTCTGGGCAAATTTTCTTAGTTATGGAAAATGTTCCCAGGTTAATATGTCAAAAGAATTTGGGACTGTGGGAAGCTTATCAGATTTCAGTTTCAATAATGAATTTGTTTTCAAATCAGTTAGTTCCACTTGTGTGTTACTAGGCATCTTCAGGATCTTCTGTTCACAAGTCTTCTTTAACAAACCCCTCCCGGAAGGTTCCTTGATGTTGGTGAGGGGCTCTTGATTTAGGAAATTGGATCTGTGCTCCAGTTCCCCGAATTAAGCCTAAATGCCTTCCACATCCCCCCCCCCAGGCGCTGTATAATGCTCCGGGTTTAGCGCTTCCCCTTGATTATAATAATAATAATTCTTTAACAAAATCACTAAAACGATTTTCATTGACTCTTGCAATAACCCGAATCTTTTCATAATATAATCGGTAAAACTACCGTTATCTTCAGCAGATTGAATGTTCTTTCAAATGTGAAACTGGCTAAAATCCTCATTTTCTGAGGTAAACAGTTTCTACTTCATCTTAAATTCCCAGATATCATTTACTAAGCTAGGAAACTATTTGTTCTTGCACTGAAGTTTTAAATTTAGATCACTGAGATAGCTGGTAACATCTGGAGAGAGTTTATCTGGAGAGAGTTCCGGGGGTCAACGCCCCCGCGGCCCGGTCTGTGACCAGGCCTCCTTAGGTCAGTGTCCCAGGATGCGACCCACACCAGTCGACTAACACCCAGGTACCCATTTTACTGATGGGGAACATAGACAACAGGTGGAAAGAAACACGTCCAATGTTTCTACTCTGGCTGGGAATCGAACCCAGGCCCTCACCGTGTGAAGCGACAGCGTTAACCACCAGGCCACCAGAGCTAAAAATGCTAGGTTAGGTTAGGTAAGGTTCGTCAGGAAACAGGACAAAGCTAAAAATGCTAAATACTAAAAATGCTAAATCAAATAGCCATTTATTATCACATAAAAGGTCTCTTTCCTCAGGTAGCTCATTCTTCTCGTTTAGAAAATAATGAACACTATTTTTCATTTCCCAAAATCTACTGAGAATCTGTCCTCTAGAAAGCCAGTGATCCTCACAAAGAAGGATGAGATCACCATATTCCAGGTCTAACAATTCACAATATTCTCTGAATTATCTTTTGCTTAATAATCCTCTTGTTCCAATTTCATTCGGGCATTTCACAACCGGTAGCATAACATGCTGCAAATTTGAAGTTTTTCCAAACACTGACTCTTGGTGTATAATGCAGTGATATTTTAAGAAAGTAAAACGTAAAAAAAATTAAGCAAAGTTGTTACTGTGGCAACGTTTCGCTCTCCAGGAACTTTGTCAAGCCGTCTTGACAAAGCTCCTGGAGAGCGAAACGTTGCCACATTAAGCAAAGTTGCAGTGCCAGCTGCTTTACTCAGTACAAACACTGATGAGTTGACTAGGATCTAGTTGCAGATTTTCTAGGCTTGACTTTGATTTTCAAATATGTATGATCGTCTTGTTTTTCCATGAACTGACTCCAGATGGATAAGTTCTTCCAAGATGTTAAAAATTATCATCAATTCCTCCTATAAAAATGCTCAACTGGGCTACATCACATATGTCAGCAGATTCGTCCAAAGTTAAAGAAAAAAAAGTACAAGCCTGGGCAAGGTCTTTCAGTTGCTCAGATGCATCATGGGAAAGTTTTTCGGTGCGTCTTGTAACCGTTTGCTTTGACAAAGCGATATCGTCTACTTTTTTGTTTTTTAGCCAACGCAAAGGCAACTTCGTAGGACGCTTCCGCCATCGCCAAACTTTCACAACTTCTTTTAACAATTATATATTGCCTTTTTCTTAATCACACACTCTTTCTGTAACTCAGAACTAACTTCAGCTTTTCTTCTATTTCAGCCTGACTGTCTTATATTATTTGAGAGATTACATTAGATTAAATTTTGCCACCTATGTGGCTAGTTTATTGTGTACACCATATCCATCCTGTGGAGGGTAGCGCAAGAGCATACGGATACACGGTAGGGCTAAGAACTAGGCCCCAAAAGGGATTTATATGAACAATTCACATTTTAGGAAATTTGCTTAATATACCTGGTATCTTATTTTCATTAATAAGATATCTTGACATATCACATTGGTTATTATACTATCTCTATATTCCTCAATAAGTGGACAATTAAGCTTTGTTGGAAAGCTTTGATTGGCTGCCAGTATTTGCAAACTTCCAGCCCTCTTGTTATATTGTCCGTGTCAGGAGCAATCTGGTATAAGTCACCTGATATCAGATATGCAGGCTTACTTCTCTCTCTCTCTCTCTCTCTCTCTCTCTCTCTCTCCCTTTTGTTACTGCTTTGGGAGAATGCTATTCTCCTCATCTCACATGATATAGACTCTGTAGTAGAGTATGTCTCATTTAGTCAGCAGGGACATACCTCTCGTAACTCTGTGCAACTCTGTTGAGAGAGCATTATTTAGATTTATTGATATTTGACGCTTTTCAGAGAATGTGTAGTGAGATACTATATATATCTGGTCCCAAGTTCAACTCTTGACCTACATTGTTCTAGCATCTACGAACTTAATCGTGGCAGGAACGGCTTCTCGTGAATCCATGATCAGTATCATAGATGAAATTACGCTTATCAAGATATCTTTTAATATCACCTATAACTGACTCTTCTAATTTTACTACAATTGAGGTCAGGATTACTGGGCGGTAATTTGAAGGTAACTACTAATTCTCTGCTTTAAAAATAGGACTTACATTAGCCATCTTCCACATTGGACACCACACATGTTTGAAGAGATATATTAAAAATGTTAGTTAATGGTTCGCATAGCTCCATTTTGCACTCCTTAAGAACCCTGGAAAAAAGTTCATCAGACCCGGGGATTTATTTTGTTTCAATTGTTTGATAACCATATCCCTAGTGACAGTGATATTACATAATTTATCTTCTTCAGGCCCACTATAAAATTAATTACTGGGATATTGTTAGTATCTTCCTGTGTGAAAACCGAGAGGAAATAAATATTAAAAATCGAGCACATTTTATTCAACTTGTCAGTATGATGACCGGAGTTATTTTTAAGTGGAATTATCTTTTCTCTAACTTTTGATCTATAACCTGGAAAAAACTTTCCAGTTCGTTTCTGAATCATTTGCCATTTGAATTTGAATTTCATAGTCCCTTTTATAAATTTCCTCTTAATGTGTGTATATTGATCTAAGAGATGGTCCTCATCTCTTTTGATACGCCTCCAAATTCCTTTCTTCTAACCCCAAAAGATGTTTAAGCCTAGTAGTCATCTATTTCTAATCATTCATATTCGATCTCATTTCTCTAAATGACATAAATGTTCTTTGGGCAGCGTGTATAATGTTTAGAAAACCGTCATACTGATAGTTCTCTTCGATACCCCAGCTAAGCGAAATTCTGGGAATGTTACTGAATTATCCCTATTATCATATTTCCAATCGATTCTAAAGATAATTAATTTGTGGTCGCTTATACCAGTTTCCTCAGTAATATCCAAATTATTAATAAGCGTGTCCTTGTTAGCCAGACCCAAATGAAGCAGGTTATTTCCCCTCGTTGGTTCTGTCGCAAACTGCTCCAAAAAATAGTCTTGAACTACCTCCAGGAAATCGTTTGACTCAAGATTCCCAGACAGTGAATTCAAGTCTATTTGACTGAAGTCCCCTAGAATTAGTAAGTTTTCGTGCCTTGTGGCCTTAACAGTTTCCTACCAAAGTAGTCTCCGTAGGTCCTTTCCAAGTTTGACGGACGGTAAATCACGCCTAAAATTAATTTTTATTTACGCCCTTCCGAAAATCTTACCCTGACAGACTGTGTGTGTGTGTCGTTTCAGTTTTAATACCCACAATAATGCAGCAATTTAAATGTTCCCTGACATACATTGCTACCCCGCTCCCTTACAGTTCCTTGCATCAACTCTGAATAACTTGAAATCCTTTAATGTACATTCAGCAGATATGTCTCGAATCTTCATATCAAACCACGTCTCAGTTATGGCAAATACGTCATTGTTACCCGCATTTGCAACTAGTTTCAACTCGTCCATCTTGTTTCTGCCACGACTATTTGCAATACATGTTTAGAAACCTCCTCTCTTGTTTTCCCTCCCTGCTCAGTCCTGCTCCTTTACTATCTCTGTTACTGTCCTTACCACTTCGTGCTACTGATTTTCCAATATTTGCAAAGAACTCTTTCTTTTTCTACCTATAATTGGTTTCCCTAACATTATCGCTACACTGAGAATTCGTCCTGCCCATTTATATTGTATCATAGTTCATTGCTTTCCCACAAAAGCCCATACCCACAATATCTAGTTTAAAGCCCTAACAGAACTCTCCACTGCATCGACCAGTGCCCCCGCCCCAGACCTGGTTAAGTGAACCCCATCCCTGGCATACATGTTATTTCTGCCATAGAAGAGGTCCCAGTTGTCTACGAATGTTTCTGCATTTTCCTTACAGTTTTTGTCCAGCTAGCAATTAACACTAATTGCCCAGGACAACCATTTATTTCTAATTCGTCTCATCGGCAAAATTCCAAATACTAATAATGTCTACTGCTGACCTATTCCTGCTAATCAGGTCCTCACTCCTACGTCTGCCAACATCGTTGCCTCCAGCACCGAGACAAATAAAGGGATTGCTCCCATTACCTCTCATGTCGTCCAGAGGGCTAACAATATCCTCCATTCCAACCCCTTTGCCTCCTCTTCCTATCTCCAAGACAAAATGCCCTATCCATAAATTTAACCTGTTCTCAACTAAAACTATGTTCTTACCTTGACTGGAGGTGTTCATGACGTTCTCGACGGTCTTCTTAGAGATGGTCTTCGTTGGGATGTTTTCACTGGCTGGCTTGGCTGTGCCGTTAACAATGGTCCTCGTTGGAACTGTCTTCGTTGGAAGGCCTTGAATGGTCGCTTCACATTCGTCAGATAACAAGGAAAAAGAGTTGCTGGTTTTCACAGCAGCCTTCTGGACCTTCTTCAGCTTCGTCCCTTCAGTTCCAAATAGCATCCATTCGCTGGTCTGATCATCGATGACGTTGCTCCGGAGATAATCCTTGCACATAGTCTTCAGTTGTTGGCTTTTTCTTGCTTCCGTTAATCCTGTCTTAAGCTGAAGATATATCTGCTCATAGTCGAGGGCAGCATCATCACAATCTCAAGTATCTAAGAACGGAGAGCACACTAGTCAAGGTACACGTCACAACTGACGTGTACCTATTACTAAACCAGTGCTTTCCAATATCCTTTATAAATCTCAATTTTTCCAACTTGACACCATTACTGCGAGTCCTGTCTTAGATATTTTTAGGTCGTTATTTACATCTCTTTTATTTATTCCTGTTTTCTAATTTTACACCTCAGTCATATACTTCCCTCAATTCTAGACCTTTCTAGAGAATACAGTTTCAGGGTCCTCATTCTGTACTCGTAGGAAATATTTCTGTTACATGGGATTAACTTTGTCATCCTTGGAAAGGGATATCGGGGGACTACTTTAGGAAGAAATTGTTCAGGCCACAAGTCACGACAATGTAGTAATTCTATGAAACTTTAAATGAGACTTTGACTGGAATTCATTGACTGGGAATCTTGAGTCAAAGGACTTCCTGGAGGTAGTTTAAGACTTTTTTTTGGAGTAGTTTGTGACAGAAGCAACGAGGGGAAATAACCTGATTGATATGGTTCTGGTTAATAAGGATACCCTTTTTAATAATCTAAAGATTATAGAGGAACTTAGCGCAAGTGACCTCAAATCAATTACCTTTTGTATCGATTTAAGTATGATAGTAGGGATAATTCATTAACAGTCCCAGGTGTACATGTATGGTATACAGTACCGACAGGATGAAGAATTAGTCACATGTGCAACATCTGGGTATCTTTATTGTAGACGTTTCACCATCCAGTGGCTTTATCAATATAAATTCAAGGATATAATTGGAAATACAGTAGAACTATAAACAGAAGTTGAGGTAATCAGTCCCTCAGCCTTGGAGTCTGCGAAGAGTATAGCAGTCGTGGAGAGTCTGAAGAACAGGCTTGAAGACTGGCGCTTATATACTGGCGTCAGTTGAAGGACGGGTAGCAGACTAAGACATTGTCACTGGTAGGCGTTATTTCCCAGTGAAAGTAGATCATACCCGAGGAACGGGTCAGTAGTAGTTAAGACGGTTATGGAGAGTCAGCTGTGCAGTAGCACTGGATATTTCGACCGTGTGAAGCACCAGATACTCTTGTCAAAACTGCAAACAGTGGGACTCGCTGGCTTTACAGTATTTCCCATCAATAATTCGAGGTAGATCTCTAAGCGTAGTTCTCAACGAGACGGAGTTAGCAAGTGTTCCACAGGGAAAGGTGCTTGGGCCATTGTTATGAAATATCTACTACAATGATCCTCTTCATCTCATCCCAGAATCCCATGCATATGCATGGGATTCTGGGATGAGACATTGACATTTACTTTATCCAAGAGAGAAAGTGGCAGCTGTTCTAAGTTCCATCAATTAGCAACTTCAAACTATATCAGCCTGTGGAAAATAATGGCAGGTCAATTTGCTCCTGAGAAAACACTAACGATAATGGTCTCGAGGCACCATGATGGTAATGCTGGAGCAGAGGTAACAATGAATGGGAGAGTGTTGGTACCAGGGAAAAAAATTAATAAAATTTGCCTCCAAACTGGCCATGAAGATCCACGCTGTAAATCTTGTAAACAAAGCGGCTATGAAGCTTACAGCATTTCGACGTATCTCGCATCAGCTAGGTAGTGGAGGCTGCAAGATTATGTATTAGGCTTACACCTTGAGAATGCTCCACTTTCTTAGATAGCTTGCCCTCCGCCTCATATGCGACTTCTTGAGAGAGCAGAGAAGAGAGCAAGACAGCTCCTCTCTCTCGTGGACCCAACCTTGATAGATCCGTCATTTCAGCTTACCTTTCAACACCGGAGTAATGTGAGTGGATTACTGTTATGTACAAGGCCAATATTGTCAAAGTATCGCACTTGGCTCATCTCCCAGGATACAGAGAAATGAGCTTCTACACAACAAGACGGGCAGCAGACAGCTGGCCGTCTTGTTGTGTAAAAGTTCCGGGACATCGCTTCACCTGAGATCATTTATTCCTAAGATTAAACGAGTCTGGAACATGTTCCTACAGGATAATAAAATCAACGAAATAAAATCAATTGACCAAATGAAAACGCTGGGCAACAGATGGCTCCAACTTTATCCTGTTCTCTATCCGAGTCTCTTTTTGACGGAAGTAACAGCTCTTACCGTGTAAATAAACCTTAACCTAACCTTTTAAAACCTTGAGTAAATGAGTGTGAGAGAGAGAAACAGAGAGCCTTTCTGTATTTCTAGGCCAAGATGTAAGAGAGGTGAGTAACGTACCTACTTGGAGCCATCCAGGAGAGCAGTGACCAGCAGGCAGCGGGGTGGTTTGTGCAGGAGGGAGAGTAACACCATGTTGCTTCTTACACACACGACCCTCTTTGTGAGAACAGTGTTGGTCGTTCCAGAACCCTTGATTGTGGGTGTAAAGCCCAATGCAGTGTTCCATATCTGTTCAACAAGGAAGAGGGGAGAGAAGCGCCAAGTTATTATGAAAGAAAAAATGTCTATCATATATATATATATATATATATATATATATATATATATATATATATATATATATATATATATATATATATATATATATATATGTCGTGCCGAATAGGCAGAACTTGCGATCTTGGCTTAAATAGCAACGCTCATCTTGCCATATAGGAGAAGTGAAAATTTGTGTATGCAATAATTTCGCCAAAATCATTCTGAACCTAACGAAAAATATATATTTCACTGGGTTTGTTTAGTATTAAATTATTGTAAACAAACCTAAAATATATTTAGTTGGGTTAGGCTAAAATAAATTGCTCTTCTTATAATAAGGTTAGGTAAGTTTTCTAAGAATCTTTTGGTGCAAAATTAAAAAAAAATACATTAACATTAATGAAAAAAATATATAAAAGAAAATTTATAAAAGAAAATTTCAGAAAGGACTTAATTTTAAATGAGATTTTCCTAATTGACCAGTTTTACATATTCGGCACGACAGTATATATAATATATAATATATATATATATATATATATATATATATATATATATATATATATATATATATATATATATATATAATATAGGGAGGTACCACCTCTAGAACTGTCATAGGGACCCTCATCCTCAGAGAAAAGAAAAGGGAAAACTCAAGGTTTACCTAGAAGCTGTTTTAGAATTTTCTCCTACCAACCCCTATATTTCAAGTATATATATATATATATATATATATATATATATATATATATATATATATATATATATATATATATATATATATATATATATATATATATATATATATATATATATATATATATATATATATATATATATATATATTCAAAAAATATATGGAGGTACCACCTCCCTCTAGAACTGGGCTGGGAACCCTCATACTCAGAGAAGAGAATAAACTTACTTCAGGGAAAAACTCGAGATTCTCCGAGGAGTAGTTTAAGTATTTTCTTCTGTCACCCCTTATATTCATTTATTTGAAAGCAAAATACACTATAAAAATACAATAGAAGAAAAACAACGATCACTTTGGATCGTAACACTAAGTCTCTGAAAGAGGAAACTCGCCTAGTACTATAGGGCCACTGGTTACCGTGTTGAGCTTTTCGCCTGACGTTATAATATGGTGTCAACCCTCTGTATTTGATCTGGGTTTCCCTGAAACAGGCAGCACCAGCATCTTCAGAATACTGAAGGCAGATGTCGGCCAACGAAGACGCACATGTGTATTCCAGTACTATCTGCTTTCCATCCTTTCAGGGAAGCATGGTAACTCCATCTAGACTCTTTTGGTTTCTGTCAGGCCTCACTTCCTGAGGCTCCCATTCTGCTGGGCAACAGGCTGTGATGGGACATCGCTATCACATACAGCCAGGGAAACCAGTTCAGCTGTCATGGTTCGGTAACACACTATCACATACAGCCAGGGACACCAGTACAGCTGTCATGGTTCAGTAACACATCTATCACATACAGCCAGGGACACCAGTACAGCTGTCATGGTTCAGTAACACATCTATCACATACAGCCAGGGACACCAGTACAGCTGTCATTGTTCAGTAACACATCTATCACATACAGCCAGGGACACCAGTACAGCTGTCATGGTTCAGTAACACATCTATCACATGCAGCCAGGGACACCAGTACAGCTGTCATTGTTCAGAAACACATCTATTACATAGAGCCAGGGACACCAGCATAGCTGTTATGGTTCAGTAACACATCTATCACATGCAGCCAGGGACACCAGTACAGCTGTCATTGTTCAGAAACACATCTATTACATAGAGCCAGGGACACCAGCATAGCTGTTATGGTTCAGTAACACATCTATCACATGCAGCCAGGGACACCAGTCCAGATGTCATGGTTCAGTAACACATCTATTACATAGAGCCAGGGACATCAATAAAGCTGTCATGGCTCAGTAACATATCTATCACATACAGCCAGGGACAACAGTACAGGTGTCATGATTCAGAAACACATATATCACATACAGCCAGGGACACCAGTACAGCTGTCATTGTTCAGTAACACATCTATCACATGCAGCCAGGACACCAGTACAGCTGTCATGGTTCAGTAACACATCTATCACATACAGCCAGGGACACCAGTACAGCTGTCATGGTTCAGTAACACATCTATCACATACAGCCAGGGACACCAGTACAGCTGTCATGGTTCAGTAACACATCTATCACATACAGTAAGGGACACCAGTACAGCTGCCATGGTTCAGTAACACATCTATCACATACAGCAAAAGACACCAGTACATCTGTCATGGTTCCGTAACACATCTGTCACATGCAACCAGGGAAACCAGTAGAGCTGTCATGGTTCAGTAACACATCTATCACATACAGCCAGGGACACCAGTACAGCTGTCATGGTTCAGTAACACATATATCACATACAACCAGGGACACCAGCATAGCTGTTATGGTTCAATAACATATCTATCACATACAGCCAGGGACACCTGTGGTTCATAACACATCTATTACATACAGCAGTAACACATCTATAGCAGCTGCACAGCAGGCGACACCAGTACAGATGCCATGGTTCAGTAATACATGGTTCAGTTCAGTAACACATCTATCACATACAGCCAGGGACACCAGTACAGATGCCATGGTTCAGTAATACATCTATCACATATAGCCAGGACACCTGTACAGCTGTCATGGTTCAGTAACACAATCTCTCACATACAGCCAGAGACACCAGCGTAGCTGTTATGGTTCAGTAACACATCTATCACATACAGCCATGGTCACCTGTAAGATAAGATAAGATAAGATTTCTTTCGGATTTTTAACCCCGGAGTGTTAGCCACCCAGGATAACCCAAGAAATTGAGCGCGTAATCGAGGACTGTCTAACTTATTTCCATTGGGGTCCGTCACCGTCCATTGGGGCACGTCACAAGCGGTCTTCCTCATGGGTCAGTGTTGGCCCTCTTGTTGTTCATAATTTATATAAGCGACATAGATAAGGGAATAAATAGCGACATAAGCAAATTTGCTGATGACACCAAAATAGGTCATCCAGTTCATTCTAATGTGGACATTTGAATAGACTGATGCATTAATCGGAGAAGTGGCGGATGCAGTTTAATATAGACAAATGTTGGACAGGAAAATACCCATGCCACATATAAACTAAATAATGTAGATCTTAATATTACTGGCTGTGAAAAGAATTTAGAAGTTCTGGTTAGCAGTAGTCTGAAAGCAAGGCAACAGAGCATAAGTGTTCGCAATAAAGATAACAGAATTCTTGGCTTCATATCAAGAAGTATAAATAATAGAAGTCCTCAGGTTGTTCTTCAACTCTATATATCTGCTTAGGCCTCATTTAGATTATGCTCTGGAAAACAAACAATGGAGAATGACAAAATTTATCCCATGTATCAGAAATCTTCCCTATGAAGATAGACTGAGGGGCCGTGAATCTGCACTCTCTAGAAAGGCGTAGAATTAGGGGGATATGACTGACGGGTATAAATGGAAAACAGGAATAAATAAAGGGGATGTAAACAGCGTGCTAAAAATATTTAGCCTAGACAGGACTCGCAGGAATGGCTTTATGTTGGAAAAATTCAGATTCAGGAAGGATGTGGGAAAGCACTGGTTTGGTAATAGAGTTGTGGATGAGTGGAACAAACTCCCCAGTACAGTCATAGTCTTAAAAATAGGTTAGATAAATGTGTAGTCTTAAAAATAGGTTAGATAAATGTGAGTAGATGTGGGTGGGTGTGAGTTGGACCTGACTAGCTTGTGCTACTAGGTCTGATGCCGTGCTTGTTTCTTAAGTGAATGTAACGTGACCTGACTAGGTTTGGGTATTAGCTTAAGCCGGTAGGAGACTTGGACCTGCCTCGCATGGGCCAGTAGGCCTGCTGCAGTGTTCCTTCTTTCTTATGTTCTCTTCACATCAGGATATTTAAAATTTCAGGCCTAAGACTTGGCTGCGAGGGGATAAGAAATCCTTGAAAAGACTCTAAAGCATATCACTCACCTATTTATACTCCCTTTTTGTGGTTGCAGGGGTCGTGACATAGCTCCTGGCCCCGCCTCTTCACTGATCGCTACAAGGTCCTGACATCAGTACGCTGAGGTCAGTGGTCACCTGCGGTCCTACCTGCCTAAGCTCTTGGGAGTTCGCGTGGGGTGTTACCAAGCACCATGGCTTGTTGTAGTGTTTTAGAATCTCAGGTTCAAGTGTTGAAGAAGGAGATTCTACTTCTTCAGGAGGAAAATAGGAAGCTGAAGCTTCGCACAGATGAGTTTGGGAGTGAGTGTGAGAAGGATTTAGCTGGTAAGGAAGGAATGGTCACCAGCAGTGATAGTGGCAGCCGCTCTAAGTGGCAAGTGGTTCACAGTTCAGGAAGAAGGAAGATGAGGAGAGTTAATAGAGAAGATGTGAAGGTAGGAAATCGATTCTCTGTTCTCCAAGACGAGTGTACTTCAGTGGCTAGTGAGGTTGAAAGTACCATTGATTTCCTGCTAATCAAGGTAAGAATATTTTAATAGTAGGCGATTCTCTGGTAAGATATATGGACCGTGCATTTCGTAACAGAGACAAAGGCCAGACAGAGAGTGTGTCTTCCTGGAGCTGGTGTTGGTGACATAGTCAGCAGGTTGGATAATATTATGGCAGGTAATGGGAACAAGCCAATTATCTGTCTTAGTGCTGGGAGTAATGACATTGGGAAGGGCAGGAGAGAGGAGCTGCTGGATAAGTACAGGTCAGCCATAGAAGTAGTTAGGCCTAAGTGAGGGATCCCAGTCATATGTAGCATCTTGCCTAGAAAGGGAGTAGGCAATGAATGGATGTCTAGGGCAATTGGTATAAATCGCTGGCTAGACAGGTACTGCAAGGAACTTGCAATCCCATTCATTGATAACTGGGACCTTTTCTTTGACAAACGTGATATGTATGCAAGGGATGGGGTTCATCTCTCTGGGGATGGAGTGGTAGCATTAGCCAATTCAATTGAGAGGGTAATTGATGACTTGTCTAGGAATTTAAACTGATAGATTATAGAGGTATGGGTGTTTGTGGGAAACAATCAGGCTGCAGCATTAGGGTTATAAACAGCAGTTATTACCGGGATACCTCAGGGATATGTTTAAAAGACAATATTCAAAATAAAGTTGCTAGTAATGGCAAATTAATTGATCAACAAACAAAGAGGGATAGTAGAGGGCAACGAGTGACTAGCTCCCTTAATGTTTACTATACAAATAGTAGGAGTCTAAGAAATATGATAGATGAGCTAAGATTACTTGCAAGTGTAGGTAATATAAATATTATTGGTATAACAGAGACCTGGTTCAACCTGAAAGCCTTCTGAATGCAACATACAGGGTTATAAACTATTCCACACTGACAGGGTCAACAGGAAGGGTGGTGGGGTGGCGATGTAGTTCAGAGAAAATTTAAATTGTTGTCTTAGACATGATATAAGATTAGAGACATCGAACACACAATCTGTTTGGCTACAGTTTCTCGAGGGACATGACAAATTAATTTTGGGTGTGATTTATAGGTCCCAAACCTTGACAGGGAGTGCAGTAAGCTGTTATGGGACGAAATTCATAAGGCATCTAGATATGAAAATGTTGTTATAATGGGAGATTTTAACTTTAGACAAATTGATTGGAACAATATGACAGGAAATCTTGAGTCTAGTGACTTTCTTGATACGGTTCAGGATTGCTTTTTAGAATAAGTTGTGACAGAACCAACTAGAGGAAACTATCTGCTTGACTTGGTTCTTGCCAACAAAGATTCACTAATTAATAATCTTGAGGTTAATGATGAGCTTGGGGAAAGTGATCACAAATCACTTAGTTTTAATATATCATGGAATTACCCAGATAACTGCAATCAAATCTCTGTCCCAGATTTTCGCTTGGCCGACTTCATAGGACTGAAAAATTACCTGGGTGGGCTGAATTGGGATGTCCTGACTATGGGTCAGGTAGGTGATCTTGGTTGCCAATATGACGTTTTTCAGAACATAGTTCTAGCTGCCCAGACAACTTTTGTTCCGAGTAGGGAAATTAGATCTAACAAAAGTGATCCCAAATGGATGAACAATAGATTAAAACATCTCATTGGTCAAAAGAGAGGCATATATAGGCGTATCAAAAGAGGGGATGGGCAGTTAAGAAATCAATATATTCAATTAAAGAGAGAAAAAAAGAAAGGAATAAGAAAAGCAAAAAGGGATTATGAGGCTAAGGTCAAAAGGGATTCAAAGATTAACCCTAAAGGATTCTTTCAGGTATACAGAAGTAAGATTAGGGACAAGATTGGCCCACTTAAGAGTAACTCTGGTCAGATCACTGACAGTGATAAGGATACGTGTGAAATTCTAAATACCTATTTCCTCTCAGTTTTCACCCAGGAAAATACTAGCGATATTCGTGAAATAATAGATTATGTAGAACACGATGATAATAAACTATGTACGATTGCGGTAACTAGTGACATGGTCCTCAGACAAATAGAGAAACTAAAACCTAACACATCCCCAGGCCCTGATGAACTGTTTGCAAGGGTATTAAAGGAATGTAAAGAGGAACTTAGCATACCTTTGGCTAATCTTTTTAACATATCACTACAAACTGGCATAGTGCCTGATAAGTGGAAAATGGCAAATGTAATACCTATTTACAAGGCAGGTGACAGGTCCTTGGCTTCGAACTATAGACCAATAAGCCTTACCTCCATAGTGGGAAAATTTATGGAATCAATAATTGCCGAAGCAATTCATAGCCATCTTGACAGGCACAGATTGATTAGTGAATCTCAACACGGTTTTATAAAGGGGCGTTCCTGTCTTACGAATTTACTAATTTTTTTCACTAAGGTGTTTGAGGAGGTAGATCATGGTAATTAATATGATATTGTGTATATGGACTTCAGTAAGGCTTTCGATAGAGTTCCACACCCGAGGCTATTGAGGAAACTTAAGGCACCCGGAATAGGAGGAGAATTTTTTTTTCTGGGTATAGGCATGGCTGACAAATAGACAGCAGAGAGTTTGCATAAATGTGGAGAAATCTGAATGGGGGAACGTCGCAAGCGGCGTTCCTCAGGTGTCAGTGTTGGGCCCGTTGTTGTTCACAATTTACATAAACGACATAGATGAGGGAATAAATAGCGACATAAGCAAATTTGCTGATGACACCAAAATAGGCCGTCCAATTCATTCTAATGAGGACACTAGAGCACTCCAGGATGATTTGAATAGACTGATGCAATGGTCGGAGAAGTGGCAGATGCAGTTTAATATTGACAAATGCAAAGCTCTAAATGTTGGACAGGTAAATAACCATGCCACATATAAACTAAATAATGTAGATCTTAATACTACTGATTGCAAAAAGGATTTAGGAGTTCTGGTTAGCAGTAATTTAAAACCAAGACAACAGTGCATTAGTGTTCGCAATAAAGCTAACAGAATTCTTGGATTCATATCTAGAAGTATAAATAATTGAAGTCCTCAGGTTGTTCTTCAACTCTATGTATCTTTGGTTAGGCCTCATTTAGACTATGCTGCTCAGTTCTGGTCACCGTATTAGAGAATGGATATAAATGCTCTGGAAAACGTACAGAGGAGGATGACAAAGATGATCCCATGTATCAGAAATCTTCCCTATGAGGATAGACTGAGGGCCCTGAATCTGCACTCTCTCGAATGGCGTAGAATTAGGGGGAATATGATCGAGGTGTATAAATGGAAAACAGGAATAAATAAAGGGGATGTAAATAGCGTGCTGAAAATTTCCAGCCAAGGCAGGACTCGCAGCAATGGTTTCAAGTTGGAAAAATTCAGAGTCAGAAAGGATATAGGAAAGCACTGGTTTGGTAATAGAGTTGTGGATGAGTGGAACAAACTCCCGAGTACAGTTATTCGGGCTAAAACGTTGTGTAGTTTTAAAAATAGGTTAGATAAATACATGAGTGGGTGTGGGTGGGTGTGAGTTGGGCCTGACTAGCTTGTGCTGCAGGGTCTGGTGCAGTTCTCCATCCTTGAGTGGAGATGATCAGACTGGGTGGGTCATTGGGCTAATCCGGGGGGGTCATTGGTCTAATCCGGGGGGGACATGGACCTGCTCTGCATGGGTCAGTAGGCCTGTTGCAGTGTTCCTTCTTTCTTATGTTCTTATGTTCTCTCTCTCTGCTCCATGAACTTTGTCAAACCTCATCATAAAATTACTATGTATGGTTCCTGCCTCCACTATACCACTTGCCAGACTATTTCACTTCCTGACAACTCTATAACTAAAGAAATACTTCCTAACATCCCTCTGGCTCAACTGACTTCAACTTCCAACTGTGTCCCCATGTTACTGTGTCCCATCTCTGGAACATCCTGCCTCTGTCCACCCAGTCAATTCCTCGCAGATTTTGTATGTCGTTATCATGTCTCCCCTAACCCTCCTGTCCTCCAGTGTCGCCAGACCGATTTCCCTTAACCTTTCTTTGTAGGTCAATCCCCTTAGCTCTGGAACTAGTCTTGTTGCAAACCTTTGCACTTTCTCTAATTTCTTGACGTGCTTGACCAGGTGTGGGTTCCAAACCAGTGCTGCATACTCTAGTATGGGCCTGACGTACACTGTCTACAGAGTCTTGAATGATTGCTTGCTGAGGTATCAGAACGCTATTCTCAGGTTTGCCAGGCGCCCGTATGCTCCAGCAGTTATCTGGTTGATGTGCACCTCAGGAGATGCGCTCGGTGTTATACTTACCCCAAGATCCTTTTCCTTTAGTGAGATTTGCAGTCTTTGACCACCTAGTCTATACTCTGTCTGCGGTCTTCTATGCCCTTCCCCGATCTTCATGATTTTGCATTTGGCGGGGTTAAATTCGAGGAGCCAGTTGCTGGACCAGGCTTGCAGCCTGTCCAGGTCTCTTTTTAGCCCTGCCTGATCCTCATCCGATTTAATACTCATTAACTTCACATCATCTGCAAACAGAAGCACTGCTAAGTGTATCCCTTCCGTTTGATACAATAAACAATGAACATTCGGCGATATACATAACTTACCCATCACGTTGCTTGGTTGCCCCTTTCTCCAGTTCTCGAAGTCGAAGGGAGATCCGTCAATCCAGTCGTACCCAGAGTCAAGACCAGCTCGACCACCGATCCAGAGGACTTTATCAGAGAGCTCAGTCATCTGGGGAAAAAACACAAAATTATGAAAGTCCCTCGTGGAGGGAGGTTAGCAACGCAGGATAATGCAAGACAGGCAGTGTGATTTCTTATCATTGGTGTACTTATGTGTTTCCTGGGGATGCTAGAGAAAATGTATTAACTTGCTTATGCCTTTATAACCTAGGTTCATTTTAATAAAATTATTTTGTTGTATCCGAGACCAGGACGTATTTGCTGCTTGCACGAGGTACTCGCCTTTTTGTAGGACCTCTGGTTGTGAACAGTGTGTACTACCACTGATGTACTGAGAAAAAAGACATGCTAAAGATGTTACAAATGTTACAAAAAAAATTAATTGGATGGGTAACAGTTACTCAGTGGTGAATCTTTCAGCTCACAACTTAAATGACCGAGGTTCAATCTTTGGGAGAGACGAAATGAATAGAGAACAATGTACACAGTACAAACAACAACGAAACCATAATATCAGTAAAATACACACCGAGCCAAACAACACAGCAAACAGTCGAGCAAATGCCCGGTGAACTAACCATACCAAGCCCGGTGAACTCCACACACAGTGCAACTACAGAATTTTCAATGTTTTTTTAATCTCTTCTGCATGCTCTTGTCTACAAGACGTATAAGAATGTTTATAATTCTCATAAAAGCTATTGTATATATATATATATATATATATATATATATATATATATATATATATATATATATATGTAGTATATATATATATATATATATATATATATATATATATATATATATATATATATTATATATATATATATATATATATATATATATGTAGTAGGTTGGTAGACAGCAACCACCCAGGGAGGTACTACCGTCCTGCCAAGTGAGTGTAAAACGTAAGCCTGTAATTGTTTTACATGATGGTAGGATTGCTGGTGTCTTTTGTCTGTCTCATAAATATGCAAGATTACAGGTACGTCTTGCTACTTCTACTTACACTTAGGTCACACTACACATACATGGACACGTTTATTTATACACACTCATCTGAGTTTTCTTTGATTTTATCTTAATAGTTCTTGGTCTTATTACTTTTCCTTTTATATCCATGGGGAAGTGGAATAAGAATCTTTCCTCCGTAAGCCATGCGTGTTGTAAAAGTCAACTAAAATGCCGGGAACAATGGGCTAGTAACCCCTTTTCCTGTAAAGATTACTAAAAAGAATAAGAAGAAGAAAATTGTCAAAGTGGGAAGTCTGAATGTGCGTGGATGTTGTGCAAATGATAAGAAAGAGATGATTGTGGATGTTATGAATGAGAAGAAACTGGATGTCCTGGCTTTAAGTGAAACAAAGCTGAAGGGGGTGGGAGAGTTTCAATGGAGAGGAATAAATGGGATTAGGTCAGGGGTTTCAAATAGAGTTAGAGCTAAAGAAGGAGTAGCAATAATGTTGAAGGATAAGCTATGGCAGGAAAAGAGGGACTACAAATGTATAAATTCAAGGATTATGTGGAGTAAAATAAAGATTGGATGTGAAAAGTGGGTTATAGTAAGCGTGTATGCACCTGGAGAAGAGAGAAGTGTAGAGGAGAGAGAGAGATTCTGGGAAATGTTGAGTGAATGCGTGGGGAGTTTTGAATCAAGTGTGAGAGTAATGGTGGTTGGGGATTTCAATGCTAAAGTGGGTAAAAATGTTATGGAGGGAGTAGTAGGTAATTTTGGGGTGCCAGGGGTAAATGTAAATGGGGAGCCTTTAATTGAGCTATGTGTAGAAAGAAATTTGGTAATAAGTAATACATATTTTATGAAAAAGAGGATAAATAAATATACAAGGTATGATGTAGCACGTAATGAAAGTAGTTTGTTAGATTATGTATTGGTGGATAAAAGGTTGATGGGTAGGCTCCAGGATGTACATGTTTATAGAGGGGCAACTGATATATCGGATCATTATTTAGTTGTAGCTACAGTTAGAGTAAGAGGTAGATGGGAAAAGAGGAAGGTGGCAACAACAAGTAAGAGGGAGGTGAAAGTGTATAAACTAAGGGAGGAGGAAGTTAGGGCGAGATATAAGCGACTATTGGCAGAAAGGTGGGCTAGTGCAAAGATGAGTAGTGGGGGGGTTGAAGAGGGTTGGAATAGTTTTAAAAATGCAGTATTAGAATGTGGGGCAGAAGTTTGTGGTTATAGGAGGGTGGGGGCAGGAGGAAAGAGGAGTGATTGGTGGAATGATGAAGTAAAGGGTGTGATAAAAGAGAAAAAGGTAGCTTACGAGAGGTTTTTACAAAGCA
>NC_091334.1:1265967-1275967 GCF_038502225.1 Cherax quadricarinatus | reverse complement strand
AGGAACTAAGAAAACTTACCTAACCTTATTATAACAAGCGCAATTTATTTTAGCCTAACCCAACTAAATATATTTTAGATTTGTTTACAATAATTTAATACTAAACAAACACAGTGAAATATACTTTTTTCGTTAGGTTCAGAATGATTTTGGCGAAATTATTGCATACACAAATTTTCACTTGTCCTATATGGCAAGATGAGCGTTGCTATTTAAGCCAAGATCGCAAGTTCTGCCTATTCGGCACGACATATATATATGTGTATATATATGTGTATATATACGTATATATATATATATATATATATATATATATATATATATATATATATATATATATATATAAGTAGTGATGATTTCTACAGAGCCGTCTCTTCCTGAGCTGTCTCCTCCCGAAAGGGCTGCGGCTGAGCGGTCTCCTTTTCACACCTTTATGCTAATGACCTTGACCTCACCCACGACCCACGACCCACGCCCACGACCCCCACCCACGACCCCCACCCACGACCCCACCCACGTCCCCCACCACGACCCCCACCAACGACCCCACCCTCGACCACCACGACCCCACCCACGACCCTCCACCCACGACCCCCACCCACGACCCCCACCCACGACCCCCACCCACGACTCCCACCCATGACCCCCACCCACGACCCCCACCCACGACCCCCACCCATGACCCCCCACCCACGACCCCCCCCACGACCCCCACCCATGACCCCACCCGCGCCCCGCGCGCCCACCCGACCGGGGGCCCGCCCGTGCCGACCCGCGCCTGCCCTCGCGCCCGCCCGCGCCTTCTGCAGCGTCGTCCGGATCGACCCCGCTCCCCGAATTTTTTCCGATTTTTTTCAAATTTTTTTGAATTTCTTGTGCTCTCCATCTCCTCGGATCAAGTTTTTTCTCGATATCAATAATACAAAGACTCCACTTCCTTGGATCAAGTTTTTTTTGGATTCCCCCCTCTGGGGATAAGCATTTCAAAATGGACTCCCACTTTCACCCCAAAATATTCCTCCTCCATCTCCTTGGATCAAGGTTTTCTCGATAATACAAAGACTCCATCTCCTCGGATCAACACCCTCTAAACCATATATTTCTCCTCCACTTCCTTGGATTCCCCCCTATGGGGGTTCGAATTTCTTATGATCTCATCGGATCAACACCCTCCCCCCTCCCACTTTCACCCCAAAGTATTCCTCCTCCATCTCCTTGGATCAAGGTTTTTTCGATAATACCAAGACTCCATCTCCTTGGATCAAGTTTTTGGATTCTCCGCTCTGGGGATAAGCATTCAAAATGGACTCCCACTTTAACCCCAAATATTCCTCCTCCATCTCCTTGGATCAAGGTTTTCTCGATAATACAAAGACTCCATCTCCTTGGATCAAGTTTTTCTCGATAATACCAAGACTCCATCTCCTTGGATCAAGTTTTTGGATTCTCCCCTCTGGGGGTAAGCATTCAAATGAACTCCTCCTATGGGGCATGGTACTTTCTCTTACTACTGGTCTAAACAAGTGTGACGTCACCTCACCTGTGTTTACTCGGCGGTCAGTGGCATCACGTGATGACCTCACACATACAGGCTGAATCTTGTCGACTTCCCCCTATGTCAGTGACGTCACGTGATGACTGCACACACAGGCTGAATCTTGTCGAGCAGACATTAACTTAAAATGCAGGATAACACTATTTATAATACAACCAATGCATTTCATATACAACATAGGGAAAACATTTTCACTCTTAACCCAGGATAACCCAAATAATTTCACATTTTTTTCGTTAATACCCAAAACAATCCACAAATTTCTTTACAAAATACAACACAAGTCTAGACATTTTTTCGTTTAACTATTTCATCAGAAAAAGTCACCACAACACTTACAACTTATAACCACTTTTCGATTAATTCACTAGTCACAATTTTACATATTACGAAGTTAATATGCACACACACCTCACTTTACTTTGAACACCTTCAAAACACTCTCATAAATCATTTGAATACTCACAAAAATACCTTTGAACATTTCCAAACAACACTGAAACACTTCCAAAATATCATTTTGAGTACTCCCAGATACACCACTGAATACTACTAAAACACCACTGAATACAGTCAAAACACCACCAAAATCACCATAAACTAAGATCAACATAACAGACTAACACCCATCTCAAATCCACTAAAATCACTGAAACCAAGATATTCATAAAATTCTATGACCACCTAGCCCACACACACACACACACACACACACACACACACACACACACACACACACACACATACACACACACACACACACACACACACACACATACATACACACATACACACACACACACATACACACACACACACACACACACACACACACACACACACACACACACACACACTCCCACACACACACACACACTTTTCTCAATATCTCATAAGAAATATTCTCTCATCGAAAACTTTTATCATCTCACTACAGAACAACCCCAAGATTACTTCGAACACTCTCATAAATCATTTGTATACTCACATAAACACCTTTGAACATTTCCAAACAACACTAAAACATTTCCAAGACAACATTTTGAATACTCCCAAATAAGATTTTCATCTCTAATTTAACTACACTTTCATATTTCATTAAATTACAACTCATCCCCCAAAACTCCTCCCTCATTCTCCAGATTTTTACAACAGTATCACAAAAACTAACTCAGACACCTTACTTTAAACAACACCAAAAACACCATCATTTACCTTTGAATACTCCAAAAACATCATTCGAATACCCCCAAATCACACTGAATACTCCCAGAACACATTCATAAATACTCTTGCACATCATTTGAACACCTTCAAAAACACTTTTGAATAGTCTCAAACACCATTTGAGTACTCCCAAATACACCACTGAATACTACTAAAACACTTTTTTCTCGTTTTAACTAATTTCATCATAAAAAGTCACAACAACAACCCAGAACTTATAGTCACTTTTCAGCAACTCTAGTTCGTCAACACCCACAACCACAACACCCACAACCCACAACACCCACAGCCCACAACACCCACAACCCACAACACCCACAACCCACATCACCCACAACAACAACCCATTTATAACATCTTTTCGGTATCTCTAGTTCGACAACAACACCCACAACCCACAACACCCACAACCCAGAACGCCCACAACCCAGAACGCCCACAACCCACAACACCCACAACCCACAACACCCACATCCCACAATTTTTTCTCGTTTTAACTAATTTCATCAGAAAAAGTCACAACAACGCCCACAATCCCTCAACACCCACATCCCACAACACCCACAACATCCACAACAACCCACAACTTATAACCACTTTTTCGGTATCTCTAGTTCGACAACAACGCCCAGAACCCACAACACCCACAACCCAGAACGCCCACAACCCACAACACCCACAACCCACAACACCCACATTCCACAATTTTTTCTCGTTTTAACTAATTTCATCAGAAAAAGTCACAACAACAACCCACAACTTATAACCACTTTTTCGGCATAACTAGTTCGACAACAATACCCACAACCCACAACACCCACAACCCACATCACCCACAACAACAACACACTTATAACCACTTTTTCGGCATCACTAGTTCGACAACAACACCCACAACCCCCAACACCCCACAATCCACATCACCCACAAAAACAACCCACTTATATCATCTTTTTTGGTATCTCTAGTTCGACTACATTACCCACAACCCTCATCACTTACCAATTTATTCACAATCATTCGATACAAATTTTTCCCCTTCTTTTTACTGAGTCTTAAATGTAATACACATTCCTCTTTACATTACTAAAATTCTAATAAAATCCTCTCCATACCCATCTCCTTGTATCCACATAAATTGATATTATACTCACAACAACTAATCTCACTACCCAACTACTGCGACATGTTTCAACACCCTCCATTCTTTTCCAATATATCATAACTTTTCAATTATATAATCTCTTTTTAAAATATTCACATATTACCTTTATTTTCAGTAAAATCTCCCCATATTTCATTAAATTTCTAATGCAACCCTCCCCATACCCCTCTCCATCTCACCCACTTTTCTTTACATCCACTCACCCATCTCCCAACACACCTCTTCTGAACACACACAAAAATCACATTTCACATCCACAAATGCATCTCATCACCCATCTCAAATCCACTAAAATCACTGTAACCAAGATATTCACAAAACTCTATGACCACCTAACACACACACACACACACACACACACACACACACACACACACACACACACGCACACACACACACACACACACACACACACACACCTCACTTTGAACACATTCAAAACACTCTCATACATCATTTGAGACCACCTTTTCTCAATATCTCTTAAGAAATATTCTCTCATCCACAACCTTTATCATCTCACTACAGAACAACCCCAAGATTACTTCGAACACTCTCATAAATCATTTGAATACTCACATAAACACCTTTGAACATTTCCAAACAACACTGAAGCACTTCCAAAATATCATTTTGATTACTACCAAATAAGATTTATCATCTCTAATTTCATTAACTGAAATTACAACTCATCCACCATACTACTCCCTCAGTCTCCAGACTTTACAACATTATCACAAAAACTAACTCAGACACTTATGACATGAGACATTTTACCAAAACTAACACAAACACATATCTGTTATATCTCCAATATCTAAGATCACCACAATCAAGACGTTTACCAAATTCTATAACCCCACCACTAAGATCACACATTTTTTGTACACATTCACTTAAAACATCATCATAACGAAGATCACTAAAACTATCTATACTTTTACTAAGATCACATAACATTTTGTCTTCTCTAACTCACCCACCAATTCACATTCTCATTCACACTTACACATTTCATTAACCGAAATTACATCTCATCCACCAAACTCCTCCCTCATTCTCCAGACTTTACAACATTAGCACAAAAAAAAAACTAACTCATACACTTATGACATGAGACATTACCATAACTAACACACTAACTAACATTGAACCAACTCTAAACATCAGCAAAACACCACTGAACATCTTCAAAAAAATACTCTGCACATCATTTGAACACCTTCCAAAACACCATCAAACACCTCCGAATACTCCCAAAACACTACTGATTACTACCAAATTACCACTGAATGCTACCAAAACACCGTCAAAATCACCAGAAACTAAGTTTAACATCACCATCTAATACCCTTTTTATAGAAATCCCCTCAAATCACTATAACCAAGAACTCCCTCCCCATGGGAGCATAAAAAAAAAGCATGAACACAAACCTAATACACAAACACCTAGTACATGATCACCATCAACTGAAAACATATCTTGTACACACATAAATCTAAGACAACCACCATCAACAAACGCTCATATTCACTTACCTCAAAAACCACTAATACCACAGAAAACACTCATTTCATATAAACATTCACACAAAAAATCATATTTGACAATATCTAAGCGCACTCACCTCACTACCACCAACACACGATGTCACACCCACAGGACCGGCGAGGTCACCTCCAGTGACGTCACACTCCCATCTGTGTTTACTTGGTGGTCACATGACACCCAACCCACCTTGTTTCAACCTGTTGTACCCACAATATCTAAGAACACTATAACCAAGACGATTACCAGATTTTATGACCCCACCACTAAGATCACAGAAATCACTCATTTTTTTTATAAACATTCACACAAAAATTACGATCACCATTTCCATATCATGTTTACCATCATCTATCAACACTCTTCACCAAGATCACCAAAAATCTAAGATCATTCATCTCAAAACTACTATGATCACTGAAAACACTTATTTTTTTAAACATTCGCACAAAAATAAGACATACACAAAAATACCACGACACTTCCACCAACATCTATAACATAACATGAGCACTATAACATATCTTCACCACCAAAAATAAAAATAATACACAGACACCCACAACTCATACATTTCAATCGCAAATTTAAGACATGTGACATACACACCAAATCAAAGACATTCACCTCCAACTAAGACATACACATCATAACTAAGACATACACCAAAACCTATAATTGACATACTGACAATAAATATAAGACATAAGCACAAAAAAATTTACCATGTCATGAGACATTACCAGAACTAAGTCACACACCTCCAACTAATACACAATCACTTTACTAAGTTCATGTTAACTATTCATCAACAAAAAATATTAATACAATTTACCCACCAAATCTGTTATAATCATCAAAACATAAAATTGTTTTACACATTTTTTTTCTCAAACTGAATATTCATACCACATTTATCATTTCTCATCTATGTTACATATCACATTTCTCACCCTCATCATCCCTAAAACATCCTTTCTTATTCATCCGTATATCACCAAGAGATATTTTATCCCGACGACCCATCTCGTTCACTGGAATCCAGGAGTAGTAAGTGGTGTTAGGTGGTGATAGTTGCTCTAGCTCCTACGTCGTGATGGCTCGTCGGGGATTCGCTTGTCTTGATATGCGGATGAATGAAAGAATGTTGGTTCAGTGGCGAGTTGGATGTGTTTATGGGTGAAATGATAAATATGTTATGAATATTCAGAGAGGACCCAGCCTGTACAGTGCAGTCACTTGTTTTAGAACTGCTTAATGCCTCAAATGATGTAGTGGAAGTTTCTTGATAAGTCGAGCAAACCTAGTCATTGTGGCAGTCTACAAGCCTCCGGATCTGCAACATCCCAGCAATTCAGGAACAGCTGTTAAAGTGAGCACTGTCTGGAAATCTTCCAGCTCCTGCACCCAACATCTTGCTCTGGGGATTTCAACTTAAGGCACCTAAAATGGAGGAATATATGGAAATAATATTATTTGCAGTAATAACACCAGGAGGCAGCTCTGGTAAACTCACACTCACACAAAGCTTTAATCTACAAATTTCAATTGCAAACAGCAAATAATAGAACCTACTAGACTGGAGGAGAGATACACTGAACCTCATCTTCACTAACAATATTGATCTGATAAATGTCACCATATCAAAACAACTCTTCAGATCACCCAACATAATTGAGGTTCAGACATGTATGTATGGAGCCCAGACCATTATAATGAGATTGATCATGAGGGCATTCACCAAATTCAACTTCAATAACAAAGCAATATAAGTCAGGATAATCAAACCAAGTCCTGGCCGATATAAGCTGGGAAGATATGCTAAGCAACACGGACCCAGCATACCTAGAACAGATTAACGGTGGCACTCATTGTGTAACAAGATGTATTCCTCTAGGAGTAGATGTAAAATAGAGAACAGGCCTTTCCCTTTACAGGCGACAGAAAAGAGAATAACAGGGCGGCTAAAAGAGGTCAATATATCTGAAATGGTAGAGGTACTGTGGAATACTTGAAAAAAGCATCAGACTTAAGCTAAAGAGGAATCTTATAGAGGTCAGGAATCCTTGGGAAGAACTAAAAGCCATAAATGGAAATCAGAAAGAGAACCAAAGTATTTCTTCTCCTGCCAAATCAAAGTCCCGGAACAATGTCTTGGTTATAGTGTTCTTCAGATCATTGTGGTACGTGAGTTCGAGCAAGATTTGGAATGGGTGGCTGATGTGTTTCACCAAAGTAAACTTTTTAGATGAAGATGTGACGTCACTGAAACACTCGCCCGTCCTGAGTGCTGACATCGTGTGTTGTATTGATGGTGATGCTGCTTATATTGTCAAACATATTTGTGATGTTTATAAGAAATAGTGTTTTCTATGATATTAATTGGTCTTTGAGTAAGTGAGTTATGAGCATTTGTTGATATTATCTTAAGTATGTGTGTACAGATATTGTCTTAGATTTATGTGTGTACAAGATACGTTTTCAGTTATTGGTGGTCGCCTTGCACAGGTGTTTGTGTATTGGGTTTGTGTTCGCCTTTTTTTGTACTTCCATGAGAGAGACTAACGATTATAATGTTGAGTTTCTATAAGGAGTATTGATAGTGATATTAAGCAATTTCTATTGTTTGACAGTGTTTAATATTCGTAGTGATTTGAGTAATCGTAATTATTTAGGAAGTATTCAGAAGGTGACGATGGTATTTTGAAAAAATATAAACGATATGCGGAAATATTACGAAGATGATCGTAATTGTTTTAACAATGTTTAAGTTGATTTCAAAGGTGTCGGTAATATTGGTTATAATGTGTCTCATGTCCTCAGGAATATGAGTTAGTTACTGATGCTAATGTTGTAAAGTCACAGAGAAGGAAGGAGGCAGTGAATCAGATGTCAGTCGGTTAATGAGCTATTAACAATTAGCTGTTAAATCATATTATTAGGTAGAATTAGAAAGAAGACAAATGTTATGTGATATCTTAACAAAAAATATATTATTTTAGTGATCTTCATTATGATAATGTTTTAAAATGATAATGTCACCATAATGTGATCTTAGTGAGCGAAGTTATAGAGGAAACGGCAAGCATCTTGATTATGTGATCTTAAATATTGAGGCTCTTTAGATATGTGTTTGTGTTAATTTTAATGAAATGTCTAATATCATAAAATTGTGCGAGTGAACTGTAATAATATTCAAAAATCTGGAGACTGAAGTATGTATAATTGAATGGTGCTGTTTCAATTAATGAGCTCTTAACAAGTAATAGTAAATTTAGAGATGATAAATCTTATTTGGTAGTATTCAAAAATGATATTTCAGAAGTGCTCAGCTATTGTTTAAATAATCCAAAAATGTTATGTGAGTATTCAAATGATTTATAGTATTCAGCTGTCTTGAAGTTGTCTATGAATGACCAAAATTGTGGAAAGAAAATATTCTTAAGAAGACATTGAGAAAGAGTGATCTCCAAATGATGAAGTATTTTGAATGTGTTCAAAATAGTATATGTGTCATGTGTGTGTATGTGTTGTGTGTGTGTGTGTAACTGTGTGTGTATGTTCAATATTATTGTGTGACAAGTGTCATAGAGTTTGTGATATGCTTGGCCCACAGCTGTTTTAGTGAATTTAAATAGGTATTGGGCTATGACTGTGGTAGCAAAATGTGTTTTTATTATTATTGTTCGAAAAGAAGTAATTGAAGATAGTAAGTGAATGTAAACTGTAGTGAAGATCAGAAGTATAAAGGAAGTGCTGTCAAAATTTAATGAAAACTATGAGAAATTTTACTGAACACATAAAACGTATATGAACTATTTAAAAAGTATAAGTGAAAGTTATAATATGTGAGAAAAGAATGAAGATGTTCAAGCATGTCGCAGCTGGTGAGTATTGAACAGATGACCCAATGATATAATGTCAGGCCCCATGTGAATACAGAGAGATAGTATGGAAAGAACTGTAGAGAATTTCAATATGAAGAGAGATATTATTTACATTAGAATTCGGTAAAGAAGCAGAAAAATTTGTCAGTAAGTGGTCAAATTTCGTAAGTGATGAGGAGTTAGCAGGCTAATCACAGTCGAGCTGAGTTCTCAGATGATATAAGTAGGTTGTTTATTGAGTGATAATATGGGTAATAGTGTTGAAATTTGTAGTGTTGACAATCGAGCTATTGATGCTGAAAAGTGATTTATGAAGTGTGTTGTTGTGGAGCGATGGACGTGGTTTATTAGTGTTGTGAGTTCTGGGTATTGTTCATGAACTGGTGATATAGCGATTTATAAGTTTGTGGAGTTGTTGTTGTGACTTTCGTGAAGTGACAAGACGAGGAAGGCCGTGAGATGAGTGTTGTGGACTGTAGTGTTGTGAGTTTTGGGCTTTGTTGTCGAACTGAGATGCCCGAGAAGAAATTGTTTATAAGTTCGTGACCCAGGTTATTTAACAGTGAATTGTATGATAATGAGTGTTGTAAATTATGGGCGTTGTTATGACTTTCACT
>NC_091334.1:1233467-1253467 GCF_038502225.1 Cherax quadricarinatus | reverse complement strand
TGATAGGGAGTGCAGTAAGCTGTTATGGGACGAAATTCATAAGGCATCTAGATATGAAAATGTTGTGATAATGGGAGATTTTAACTTTAGAGAAATTGATTGGAACAATATGGCAGGAAATCTTGAGTTTAGTGACTTTCTGGATACGGTTCAGGATTGCTTTTTAGAACAGGTTGTGATGGAACCAACTAGAGGAAACAATCTGCTTGACTTGGTTCTTGCCAACAAAGAGTCACTAATTAATAATCTTGAGGTTAATGATGAGCTTGGGGAAAGTGTTCACAAATCACTTAGTTTCAATATATCATGGAATCACCCAGATAACTGCAATCAAATCTCTGTCCCAGATTTTCGCTTGGCCGACTTCATGGGACTGAAAAATTACCTGGTTGGGCTAAATTGGGATGTCCTGACTATGGGTCAGGTAGGTGATCTTGGTTGCCAATATGACTTTTTCAGAGCATAGTTCAAGCTGCCCAGACAACTTTTGTTCCGAGTAGGGAAATTAGATCTAACAAAAATGATCCCAAATGGATGAACAATAGGTTGAAACATCTCATTGGTCAAAAGAGAGGCATATATAGGCGTATCAAAAGAGGGGATAAGCAGTTAAGAAATCAATATATTCAATTAAAGAGAAATAAAGAAAGGAATAAGAAAAGCAAAAAGGGATTATGAGGCTAAGGTCGCAAGGGATTCAAAGACTAGCCCAAAAGGGGTCTTTCATGTATACAGAAGTAAGATTAGGGACAAGATTGGCCCACTTAAGAGTAACTCCACTGACAGTGAAAAGGATATGTGTGAAATTCCCAATACCTTCTTCCTCTCAGTTTTCACCCAGGAAAATACTAGTGATATTTCTGAAATAATAGGTTATGGAGAACAGGACGATAATAAACTATGTACGATTGCGGTAACTAGTGACATAGTTCTCAGACAAATAGAGAAACTAAAACCTAACAAATCCCCAGGCACTGATGAACTGTTTGCAAGGGTGTTAAAGGAATGTCAAGAGGAACTTAGCAAACCTTTGGCTAATCTTTTTAACGTATCAGTACAAACTGCCATAGTGCCTGATAAGTGGAAAATGGCAAATGTAATACCTATTTACAAGGTATGTGACAGGTCCTTGGCTTCGAACTATAGATCAATAAGCTTTACCTCCATAGTGGGAAAATTTATGGAATGAATAATTGCTGAAGCAATTCGTGGCCATCTTGACAGGCACAGATTGATTAATGAATCTCAACACGGTTTTACAAAGGGGCGTTCCTGTCTTACAAATTTACTAACATTTTTCACTAGGGTGTTTGAGGAGCTAGATCATGGTAATGAATATGATATTGTGTATATGGACTTCAGTAACGCTTTCGATAGAGTTCCACATCAGAGGCTATTGAGGAAACTTAAGGCACACAGAATAGGAGGAGAATTTTTTTCCTAGGTAGAGGCATGGCTGACAAATAGGCAGCAGAGAGTTTGCATAAATGGGGAGAGATCAGAATGGGGGCACGTCACAAGCAGTGTTCCTCAGGGGTCAGTGTTGGGCCCGTTGTTGTTCATAATTTACATAAACGACATAGATGAGGGAATAAATAGCGACATAAGCAAATATGTTGATGACATCAAAATAGGCCGTCCAATTCATTCTAATGAGGACACTAGAGCACTCCAGGATGATTTGATTAGTAGTAATTTTGTTAGTAGTAATCTGAAACCAAGACAACAATGCATTAGTGTTCGCAATAAAGCTAACAGAATTCTTGGCTTCATATCTAGAAGTATAAATAATAGAAGTCCTCAGGTTGTTCTTCAACTCTATATATCCTTGGTTAGGCCTCATTTAGACTATGCTGCTCAGTTCTGGTCACCGTATTACAGAATGGATATAAATGCTCTGGAAAACGTACAAAGGAGGATGACAAAAATGATCCCATGTATCAGAAATCTTCCCTATGAGGATAGACTGAGGGCCCTGAATCTGCACTCTCTCGAAAGGCATAAAATTAGGGGGGATATGATCGAGGTGTATAAATGGAAAACAGGAATAAATAAAGGGGATGTAAATAGCGTGCTGAAAATTTCCAGCCAAGACAGGACTCGTAGCAATGGTTTCAAGTTGGAAAAATTCAGATTCAGGAAGGATATAGGAAAGCACTGGTTTGGTAATAGAGTTGTGGATGTGTGGAACAAACTCCCCAGTACAGTTACTGAGGCTAAAACGTTGAGTAGTTTTAAAAATAGGTTAGATAAATACATGAGTGGGTGTGGGTGGGTGTGAGTTGGACCTGACTAGCTTGATCTGCTGGGTCTGGTGCCGTGCTCCTTCCTTGAGTGGAGGTGACCAGACTGGGTGGGTCATTGGGCTAATCCGGGGGGGACATGGACCTGCTCCGCATGGGTCAGTAGGCCTGTTGCAGTGTTCCTTCTTTCTTATGTTCTTTTGTTCTTAAATGTCTAGTTGGTTGGTTGGTCGGCCCATTAGCAAATTATTATATATAAATATATATATAGATAGACACCAAGAGCGTGACACCAAAGATGTATATAAATACACATCAGTAATTATTACAAACTGAAAATTATAGTCAAAGTTATTCTTAAAGTCAATAAAATAAAGAAAAGTAAAATCAGACGTCTTCTTCAAAATTTAAAATAATTTTTTTTTCGAAAACTGCTGTTAGTCATTCATTTTAGTTCATTTCTTATTTTTAATTCATTTTAATTTCCATGCTGAGGGCCCCCCAAAACCTAAAGTGCCCCGGGGCCCCCAAGGTCTAAATTCAGCCCTGATAACTACGATCACTAAAAGCAACAATAACATCTATGACATAAACACTAAACACATGAATACTTGACACATAAAAACATTTAAGATATAATCACTAACATACAAATATAATAAAAAATAACATGAACACTAAAGACATGATCATGAATCACCAAAAACACAAAAAAAAAAAAACTAACACGCGAACACACACACCAAAAAAACTAGACATGAACGAAAATTTAAGATATAAGTACCAAAATCTAAACTTAAACACAAAAACATAATGACTAAACACATGATCACTATTCTCCAGTACACACACAAAACAATAATTAATATAAGATATTTCTAAGAAGAATTAATGAAAGTGGGCGTGTTCTATGAGGATTTAGTGAAAAAAAAATGGAAATTCGCTGAGAAAAGGGGTATGTTGATCTTGAGCCTTTGTGTGATGTCTGTTATCATATCTTATGTAGATCATGAGTTGTGTATAAATAAGTGCATAGAGTCAATTTGTACATAGTCGTATGTTGGTGAGTGTGTATGAGGTGAGTTGGAAGCAGTAAGTCATTATTGGTCGGTCTATGACCTGCGGTCACTGGGTATCTCACTAGCAGCTCTCGTATGTGTACTCACCTAATTGTACTCACCTAATTGTGGTTGCAGGGGTCGAGACTCGGCTCCTGGCCCCGCCTCTTCACTCATCGTTACTAGGTCCTCTCTCTCTCTCTGCTCCCTGAGCTTTGTCATACCTCGTCTTAAAGCTATGTATGGTTGCTCCTGCCTCCACTGCATCACTTGCTAGACTATTCCACTTCCTGATAACTCTATGACTGAAGAAATACTTCCTAACATCCCTGTGACTCGTCTGAGTCTTCAGCTTCCAATTGTGACCCCTTGTTTCTGTGTCCTTTCTATGGAACATCCTGTCCACGCAGTATTTTGTACGTCGTTATAATGTCTTCCCTGACCCTCCTGTCCTCCAGTGTCGTCAGGGCGATTTCTCTCAACCTTTCTTCGTAGGACATTCCCCTGAGCTTCGGAACTAACCTTGTCGCAAACCTTTGCACTTTCTCTAATTTCTTGACGTTCTTGACCAGGTGTGGGTTCCAAGCACGTACTGCATACTCCAGTGTGGGACTGACGTACACCATGTACAAAATCTTGAACGATTCCTTACTAAGGTATCGGAACGCTATTTTCAGATTTGCCAGGCGCCCATATGCTGCAGCAGTTATCTGGTTGATATGTGTGCTTCCGGAGACATGCTCGGTGTTATGCTCACCCCAAGATTTTCCTCCTTCAGTGAGGTTTACAATCTTTGGCCACCTAGCCTATACTTTGTCTGTGGATTCTTTGTCCTTCCCCAATTTTCATGACTTTGCATTTGGTGGGGTTGAATTCGAGAAGCCAGTTGCTGGACCACGTGTTCAGCTTGTCCAGGTCTCTTTGTAGTCCTGCCTAATCCTCATCTGATTTAATTCTCATTAACTTCACATCTGCGAACAGGGACACTTCTGAGTCTATCCTTTCCACTATGTCATTCACATATACCAAAAATAGCACTGGTCCTAGGACTGACCCCCGTGGGACCCCGCTCGTCACAGGCGCCCACTGTGATACCTCATCACTTACCATGACTTCTTGTTACCTCCCTGTCAGGTAATCTTTGATCCATTGCAGTGCCCTTCCTGTTATACTCACCTGATCCTCCAGCTTCTGCACTAATCTCTTGTGAGGAACTGTGTCGAAGGCCTTCCTGCAGTCCAGGAAAATGCAATAAACCCACCCCTCTCTTTTGTGTCTTCTGTTACTTTGTCATAAAACTCCAGAAAGTTTGTGACACAGGATTTGGCTTCCATGAATCCGTGCTGGTTGTCGTTTATAATCTTGTTCCGTACCAGGTGCTCCACCATTCTCCTCCTGATAATCTTCTCCATGACTTTGCGTACTATACACGTCAGTGACACTGGTCTGTAGTTTAGTGCCTCTTTTCTGTCTCCGTTTTTTTAAAAATGGGGACTACATTTGCCGTCTTCCATACCTCAGATAGTTGCCCAGTTTCAAGGGATATGTTGAAGATTGTGGTTAGTGGCACACACAGCGTCTCTGCTCCTCTAAGGACCCATGGGGAGATGTCCGGTCCCATCGCCTTTGAGGAATTAAGGTCACTTAGCAGCTTCTGCTCCTCCTCCTCAGTTGTGTGTATGTCACCCAACACTTGTTGGTATATTCCCTTGTGGTGGTCCCCTCTGTGCTATCTTCCCAGAGTCCTTCCTATCTCTACTGTAAATACTTACTTGTATGTGTGCATGTGTGTGTGTGTGTGTGTGTGTGTGTGTGTGTGTGTGTACTCACCTATTTGTACTCACCTATTCGTGGTTGCAGGGGTCGAGTCCTAGCTCCTGGCCCCGCCTCTTCACCGGTTGCTACTAGGCCCTCTCTCTCCCCGCTCCATGAGCTTTATCAAACCTCGTCTTAAAACTGTGTATGGTTCCTGCCTCCACTACGTCATTTTCTAGGCTATTCCACTGCCTTACAACTCTATGACTGAAGAAATACTTCCTACTATCTCTCTGACTCATTTGTGTCTTCAACTTCCAATTGTGGCCTCTTGTTTCTGTGTCCCCTCCCTGGAACATCCTGTCTTTGTCCACCTTGTCTATTCCACGCAGTATTTTATATGTCGTTATCATGTCTCCCCTGACCCTCCTGTCCTCCAGTGTGGTCAGGCCGATTTCCCTTAATCTTTCTTCATAGGACATTCCCCTTAGCTCTGGAACTAACCTTGTCGCAAACCTTTGTACTTTCTCTAGTTTCTTGACGTGCTTTATCAAGTGCGGGTTCCAAACAGGTGCTGCATACTCCAGTATGGGCCTGACATACACGGTGTACAGTGTCTTGAATGATTCCTTACTAAGGTGTCGGAATGCTGTTCTCAGGTTTGCCAGGCGCCCATATGCTGCAGCAGTTATCTGATTGATGTGTGCTTCCGGAGACATGCTCGGTGTTATACTCACCCCAAGATCTTTCTCCTTGAGTGAGGTTTGCAGTCTTCGGCCACCTAGCCTATACTCTGTCTGTGGTCTTCTGTGCCCTTCCCCTATCTTCATGACTTTGCATTTGGCAGGATTAAATTCGAGAAGCCATTTGCTGGACCAGGTGTCCAGTCTGTCCAGGTCTCTTTGAAGTCCTGCCTGGTCCTCATCAGATTTAATTCTCCTCATTAACTTCACATCATCTGCAAACAGGGACACTTCTGAGTCTAACCCTTCCGTCATGTCGTTCACGTGTGTGTGTGTGTGTGTGTGTGTGTGTGTGTGTGTGTGTGTGTATGTATGTGTGTGTGTTTGTGAGTGTATGTGTGTGTGTGTATGTGTGTGTGAATTTTTCATCACATCCTCTCAGTTTTTTCGCAGGAAGATACTAGCTAAATTTCAGAAATAATAAATTATGTTGAACAGGACGATCATAAGCTATGCACGATTAGCGTAACTAGTGACAAGGTACTCAGACAAATAGAGAAATTAAAACCTAACAAATCCCCAGGTCCTGATGAACTGTTTGCAAGGGTTTTAAAGGAATGTAAAGAGGAACTTAGCAAACCTTTGGCTAATCTTTTCAACATATCACTACAAACTGGCATAGTGCCTGATAAGTGGAAAATAGCAAATGTAATACCTATTTACAAGGCAGGTGACAGGTCCTTAGCTTTGAACTATAGACCAATAAGACTTACCTCCACAGTGGGAAAATTTGTGGAATCAATAATTGCCGAGGCAATTCGTAGCCATCTTGATAGACATAAATTGATTAATGAATCTCAGCTCAGTTATGAAACTGTAAATCTTTTTAATGTATTAACTAATACTGAAAACAACAACAACAAAAAATTGTAGTATAATAAATGAAAGTTGTAAAAATGAATTTGTGTATTGATTTACCTCTGATTTAAGAAAAAAAAAAAAAAAACACGCCAGCCAAGTGTAGAAGAGGAAAAATTATTGAGTTATCCCAGGTTAAGTTAGCACATCGTGGTAAAACTTTACAATGGTAAAACTTTATAGTGGTAAAAATTTACAATGGTAAAACTTTACAGTGGTAAAACTTTACAATGGTAAAACTTTATAGTGGTAAAAATTTACAATGGTAAAACTTTACAGTGGTAAAACTTTACAATGGTAAAACTTTACAGTGGTAAAACTTTACAATGGTAAAACTTTATAGTGGTAAAAATTTACAATGGTAAAACTTTACAGTGGTAAAACTTTACAGTGGTAAAACTTTACAGTGGTAAAACTTTACAGTGGTAAAACTTTACAGTGGTAAAACTTTACAGTGGTAAAACTTTACAGTGGTAAAACTTTACAATGGTAAAACTTTACAGTGGTAAAACTTTACAATGGTAAAACTTTACAGTGGTAAAACTTTACAGTGGTAAAACTTTACAGTGGTAAAACTTTACAGTGGTAAAAATTTACAATGGTAAAACTTTACAGTGGTAAAACTTTACAGTGGTAAAACTTTAGTGGTAAAACTTTACAGTGGTAAAACTTTACAGTGGTAAAACTTTACAGTGGTAAAACTTTACAGTGGTAAAACTTTACAATGGTAAAACTTTACAGTGGTAAAACATTACAATGGTAAAACTTTACAGTGGTAAAACTTTACAATGGTAAAACTTTACAGTGGTAAAACTTTACAGTGGTAAAACTTTACAGTGGTAAAACTTTACAGTGGTAAAACTTTACAGTGGTAAAACTTTAGTGGTAAAAATTTACAATGGTAAAACTTTACAGTGGTAAAACTTTACAGTGGTAAAACTTTACAGTGGTAAAACTTTACAGTGGTAAAAATTTACAATGGTAAAACTTTACAGTGGTAAAACTTTACAGTGGTAAAACTTTACAGTGGTAAAAATTTACAGTGGTAAAACTTTACAGTGGTAAAACTTTATAGTGGTAAAATTTACAGTGGTAAAACTTTACAGTGGTAAAACTTTACAGTGGTAAAAATTTACAGTGGTAAAACTTTACAGTGGTAAAACTTTACAGTGGTAAAAATTTACAGTGGTAAAACTTTACAGTGGTAAAACTTTACAGTGGTAAAACTTTACAGTGGTAAAAATTTACAATGGTAAAACTTTACAGTGGTAAAACTTTACAGTGGTAAAACTTTAGTGGTAAAACTTTACAGTGGTAAAAATTTACAGTGGTAAAACTTTACAGTGGTAAAACTTTATAGTGGTAAAATTTACAGTGGTAAAACTTTACAGTGGTAAAACTTTACAGTGGTAAAAATTTACAGTGGTAAAACTTTACAGTGGTAAAACTTTACAGTGGTAAAAATTTACAGTGGTAAAACTTTAGTGGTAAAACTTTATAGTGGTAAAATTTATTACCTCTGTGATTCTTGTAAGCAATTATATTTATGAGCCAGCTGCTATAATATGACACAGGTGTTTACCAGAAGTTAGAAAAAATTATACCATAGCTCGAAATTCAAAACTCTGTGGGTGTCATACTTCTACTTATATTCGAATTTAAAAAAAATAATGGTAAATTTGACCCAAGGAACTCAGGGGTGACCCAGGAGCCTGAGCCCGACTCGACCGGTCATGGAATAGACCCCCAAAAACTGAAAAAAATGGAAAATTTGCCAACCTCCATAAGCTTGATAGGAGGAAGTAGATTATTATTATTATTATTATAATCAAGGGAGAAGCGCTAAACCCGGAGGATTATACAGCGCCTGGGGGGGGGGATGTGGAAGGCATTCAGGCTTAATTCGGGGAACTGGAGCACAGATCCAATTCCCTAAATCAAGAGCCCCTCACCAACATCAAGGAACCTTCCTTGAGGGGAGGAGGAAGTAGAGAACGCCCTAGTAGGGTAGGGGAGATAACTTTGTATGATGCATGTAGTAGGAGTGGCAGCAGGGGGTGCGAAAATGAGGACAGAAAATTTAAAAAATAAAATAAAAAAAAATCGAAAAAAGAGGGAGAGGTGAGGGGGGTGTCAATGGGGGGCTTGTGTGGGTCCCTCCAAAAAATTGATGGGACGGAGCCCCCACTCCAAAAAACAAGGGAAGCAGAGCCCCCACTCAATTTTTTTTTAGAAAAATTAATTTTAAATGAGCTCTTGCTAATTGACCAGTTTAACATATTCGGCACGACATAAATATATATATATATAAATATATAGATATATATATATATATATATATATATATATATATATATATATATATATATATATTAAAATATATTTTTGAATAAATAGTAAGCTTATTTGTAACCACTTAATAATACTAGTAATTTCGGAATGGTGAATTAAAAAACATGGAGTACGTGCTTCTATGCACACCCACTCAAACCATGATTAATATTATTATAATTTTTATTATTATCATAGTGTAGACCTTTAATTAAAGTGATTAATAAGTAAAGAAAGATCACTGGATACTGCGAGAATGCTGCAGTGTCCAGTGATCTTCATCTTCTTATTAATCACAACCTGTTCTCCTACAAGACTGGTATAAAACAAGAGAGACAATAAGTAGGGTACTTACTAATATCGCACATAAATATGAAACTCTGCAGGTAGGTAGGTAGGTAGGAGGGTACATGGCACTAGGAAAACATCTAGGAAGGGACTCACCTGCTTCCATCTCACACTGTTATGGCGTAACGAACGTAAGTAGGTGCAGGAAACTCACCTACTGCTGCTTCACACAGGTATGGTAAGTAATCTTCGCAGACTGATTCGTTGAGCATGAAAGTTGACCTGTCAACCGTTGCACAGAACTCTTTGACGGTGATAACAGAACTGAATAATACAGTGATGATGAATCTAATCTGGGCTGAAAAAAAAAAGAGAAATTGTCGTCTTGTTTTAGCTTATTGTAATGTTACAGGGAGAAATTTTCAGTCATTATTTGACCCTTACGAGCTTTGCGCTTCCCCATAAATGTGAAATATATAACTCAGATAACCCATGCGTTGTATGAACCTTATGGGAGAAGTGACTCTCGTGAGTATAATTATACTAATGACCTCCCATTACTCAGACTGTAGGATCCATGCGGCTTTAGCGCTTTTCCATGAATACTGAATATTAGCAGAAACTAAGTTAATTTTTTTTTTTTCAATCCTAAACTGACGCAGCTGTCGATCAAGAGACGGGTGAAGTTTGTATGCTTCATTACCCGTTCCTTATAACCTCCCTGCACTCCTATAACCTCCCTGCACTCCTATAACCTCCCTGCACTCCTATAACCTCCCTGCACTCCTATAACCTCCCTGCACTCCTATAACCTCCCTGCACTCCTATAACCTCCCTGCACTCCTATAACCTCCCTGCACTCCTGTAACCTCCCTGCACTCCTATAACCTCCCTGCACTCCAATAACCTCCCTGCACTCCTATAACCTCCCTGCACTCCTATAACCTCCCTGCACTCCTATAACCTTCCTGCACTCCTTTCCCTTCACCGCCCTCAATTCTGTCCTCACCACTTTCCTTACTTCACCACAATTTGCATTTACACCTTTCATACTGTCCCTTTTGACATCCTTTCCGCCACCTACCATAACTTCCTTCCTTCCTATTAGATTCTTTTATTGCATCAAGAACACCTACCATATCCCTTTCCCACCTTGCTTCTTAACTCCCTTCCAAACCTCCTACCTCGCCTTTTCCTACCCCGCCACCTCTCCCTAACCTCCCACTCACGGATATTGTTGGGAAGCCAAGCACATCTTTATACCTTGAAGAAGCGGGAATGGTTTGAACAAAGAGATCCCGATGTTCACCCAAAGATGCAGAGAGGAAACAAGTGCAAGAATATGGAAAGACTAGAAAGCGAAGAACATTAGAAAACAGAATACTGGGCAAAAGAGTAAGAAATGAATATTCAGACGACGAAAAGAAATGATGAGCGACAATTTGAGAAAGACATAGCACCCAATCTTGTCTCACAATCCTGCATGAGTTCCATGGCGAAGTTGCAGAAGTGAGGCAGGAGAAAGAGAGCGAGAGAGCGAGTGATGGGTGGAGTGCATATTCTTGGACTGTTTCCAGCTCTTCACAGGCGTAAGTAAAGAGCCGCAACTGTACTCTGATGAGTATAACCTTTTTTTTCCCCAAGAGAAGCAGAGGAAAGGACCTCTGTCCTGCCAGTAGCTGTAATTTCTCTTTCAATTCTAGCCTATTACTAACAGTTCTAAGTACAAGCATCACATTGTTTTCCTTTCTTAGGTTATAAATCCAGTTCCGCTGGATTTCTTCTACCATGGCTATCAGTGGTTGCTCCACAGCAATGATAGATGTTAGAAGTAGATTTATGTGATGGGTGGTATCTTTTCCTATGAGCATTGTTTGCCTTTTTATGGCGACAGAGTGAGCATTTTCATAAAATAGGAACAAAGCTTAGGATTTGAAATGGGGAGAATATCTTGATTCCATGTAAATGGAATGTAGTCCATGTGAGGAATTCACCTCCATTCAGATTCTCTCTACAAAGAGGTTCTTGTCAGCTTGCTGATCACGGTTTATTTCAGTATAATTCACCTGAGCTTTAGATTTAATTAATTTGGCCCTATTTTCTTCAATGAAGCTGGTGGGATCAATGGTTCGGGTCTTGGCACATCTTCGGTGGGGAACATCTCCTTACATCTGCTGCCCCTTTTCACCTAGCAGTAAGTAGGTACCTGGGTGTAAGTCGACTGGTGTGGATCACATCCCAGGGGTGGTAGTAAACCATAGATAGGACAGGATTTTGTAAAGAGCTCTAATGAGTCATTAAAAATTGATATGTTTAAAAAAAATATTGCTTTACTTTTCAAATTGTTTCATCAGGAAATGAATACTTTGCCTCTCTCTCTCTCTCTCTCTCTCTCTCTCTCTCTCTCTCTCTTTGAAGATGCATTAACAGAAATACCCCCTGATCTATTGTACATAGCTGTCAAGCAATATTGTGATACTGTGCATCTATATCAAGCATCTCAGGCTATACCAGTTTAGCTAACAATTTGGTGTCAAGAAACTTTGTTGATACTCAGTGCAGTAGACTTTGCACAATAGTGGAAGCACTCAGAAATACATTGGATGCACGACAGGAAGATACTAAGCTGTTAATAGTTGAAAATGTTTTACTGTAACTCTGCTTTTGCCTATTCGCTAAAAAAACTTTTTTTTGGCTGTCTCCAGCCTAGCCTTCGAAAATGTAGATAGCAAGCGTAGTGATGCACTGTTTTGGTATGCTAATGTTTAAGCAGCAGCAGAACCATTCTTACAAGATTTATACATATCAGAATATCGCCAGATTTGTAGAAATATAATCATAGCCAGAGGACATGATTATCTCATAAGTCAGATACAACAGTTATTTAATTATTGATGTCTTTCTGACACAGAAAATAAATCTTCCAGTCCGTTTGTCTTTGCCTGCCAAAAGGTTCGTTAGAAAAAGAAAACAGCTTTGAAATAGTTTGCACTGTGGGTTGACAATACAATAACGGAAAGAAGTCACCATGGAAGGAAGACTTTGTTCTGGTGTTATAGTTCACTACCGCTATCCATATATATTTCAGAGTTGATGGAAACATTGTTAAAATATTACCTCCTTTATACTTAACATTAGATAGCTAATTAAAAAGAAAATAGATTGAATTGACTTTTAAAAGTTTAAATAATTTTCTAACAGACATTATTTTAATTGAATTGCATTTACTTATAACTAGTAATTAAGAGCAAAAATTTTATTTTCGTTTACATATAAACTGTACACAAATAACCCAAACATAGAAGAAAGTTTATGATGACTTCCCGATACGACATGAACCACTGACAAGTATCACTAACACAGGAAGGTAAGGGAGCCAGCATATATATATATATATATATATATATATATATATATATATATATATATATATATATATATATATATATATATATATATATATAATCAATAACAACACTGCGACTAGCCAAGGACTCGAACCCATGCTGCTTTGACCTGCCTCATGGTGGGCGAAAACTCATGACGCCTTAATCCACTAGACCATACAATTCTTGAGTAGCTCATCCAGCGGAACTGAATGTTGTACTCGCTACGCAAGGACATACGATGGTGTGGATGACTCTAGGCTAATTTCATTCTAGTCCCTGTTTGGTGTACTAGTACAACGAGCAGTATTTTATATTATTGTGCCCACGAACGAGTGGTATTGATCAATAATAACACTGCGACTAGCCAAGGACTCGAACCCATGCTGCTTTGGCCTGCCTAGAAAGAAATTAGCCTAGAATCATCCACAACATCGTATGTCCTTGGGTAGCGAGTACAACATCCAGTTCCGCTGGATGCGCTACTCTTAAGGATTGTATAGTCCAGTGGATTAAGGCGTCATGAGTTTTCGCCCACCATGAGGCAGGCCAAAGCAGCATGGGTTCGAGTCCTTGGCTAGTCGCAGTGTTGTTATTGATCAATACCACTCGTTCGTGTGCTATATATATATATATATATATATATATATATATATATATATATATATATATATATTAAGCAGGAACTAGGGTAGACTCTAGAGGCATTAGTAGCAGGAGGAGGGGCACGAACTAGATTACTGCCAAGTGTGTTAGTATGGCAAAAAGTTAGTTTAATGTCTAAGGAACAGAGAGTTGTTGAGATTACAGAGAGTGGAAATAAAGGGAAGACAAAGAACAAAGGAGTAGAGTGTTTGGGGGAGAAGAAAGTCAGTTTAGCAAGTGAGCAGGAAGAGTTTATGATATCAGAAGGGTTGCCAAGACGAGAGAACGAATTGCAAAGAATGAAAATTTCAGAGTCAAGGATCGGAGGGTCACTTTTCTTGTCAGAGGGAGCGTGGTATGAAAAGTAGTGAATGTACATGCCACTGTGCATATACATAAACGGAAAAAGAAGAGCCTGTAGCCGAGTGACGGACATGTACACAAGGGAAGGAAGCAAAGAGTTAGATTCACATTCAGCTCCCTCATTATAGACAATGTAGCAATAATATTGTTGCATCAGAGTATATATAATTGAACGAAACATGTGAATAAACACACTGGCAAGTCACATTACTCATATTTTCCAACAATGATTACTAAAAATGTTTTATACAGACACGACGCCACCATGTTTCATCCCCAGTACAATCACCCCTAAATACGCTTACTGTCTGACATCACTGTTTTTCTTCCATGACCTCACTTGTTACCTCGTATTTAACCTCTCCCGAGCCTGACCTCAGGTTGCTTGTTTGCTTTATAAAAGCTTCACTTTAAACACTGTTTTTCTCACTTCCTGTCACCTTACACTTTCCTCTACCCATCTGGTCGAATTCGAAATAATTTCCTTCACAAGTGGGTGCTAAAGGGATGTTGTAGTGAGTTCCAATGTTATGGAGTAGCAGTTGTTAATTATTTCCAGGGTTCATCACCTGTACCGGTGGTTCTCAATAAACTGTAGAAGTTGCTGCTGATCTGTAACCGGGGTATTAATAACCTGCAGAAGTGCGTGTTAATGATCTGTAACAGTGAGTGATTATGACGTGCCATACTGTGTGTTAATGGACTGTTTTAGTGGGTTGTAATAACATGTAATATTAGGTGCTAATGTTCAAAAGAGGTGATTTTTAATGTCCTGTAATAGTGAGTGCTATTGATCTGCTACAGTGGATGTTAATGATCTGTAGAAGTGAGTGGTAAGGAGTTCTAATAGCTTGTAAGTGGGTGATCTTCCATAATGGGTGTTAATGATCTGCCATAATGGGGGTTAATGATATGCCATAGTGGGTGTAATAGTGAACTCTAATAGTAGGTGATAATGAAATGCAATAGCGATTGATAGTGACGGATTTATTGGATTTATGACTAATGGTCAGTAATCATTGCTTATATAAGTACTAATGCAACATTGGGTGGTAATGACCTGTAGTGGTGTCACCGATCCATCTCTAACGGATCGGGATTTTATTAATAGTTAAACGTTAAGCTTGTGAGGGATATACAATGCCTCAGTAACAGGAGGCAATCAGGTTTGGTCAGCGGAAGGAAAAGATAGCTCCAATTTCTTGGATCTAAACATATGAAGCTGAAAGAAAAACATACGTTCTGAAGTGCCGTTGATGGAATCTTGCACCCAGAAAGACGTGTAAACATCTCTTACGTCATCCAGCCCAGTCAATCTGTCATATAATTAATATAAATAATTATTCTTAATATTCTGGAAAAGTAAAATGACAGCAGCAGTCAAATTATACAAGTTTATGCTAATTATGAGGCAATGAATCTGTAGGGGTTTAGGCAGGTTAGGTAAAGTTTGTCAGGAAACAGGACAAGTGTTTCCTGACGCAGGTCTTAGTCATATGATGATCCACAGTTAGAGCTTTTGGTCATCTGACTGGGGCCTTCCACTGGCATACCCGTCCATTCCCTTAAAAATTATGGTTTAGATTATTTACGTACGGGTTACAACTCTTGGAAAATGTGAGGTATTGGTAATATATCATTGGAAAGCGCTGAACCTGTGGAAGTCATGTATAGCACATGGTACTTTAAGGTAATAATAATCATAATGTTAGTGTTGCTTATTTGTTCGGTAGTTAGGAAAATGCAAACGTATTCTTATACGTTTTTCTCTCTTCTACAAATAAATGCAATTTGTCCTTTATCTGAAGTATCAGATTATAATATACATAACATGTCACTGCAGTCATATTAATAATCTGTATAATTGTCAGTATTTTTTATAGTTAACGTTTATAAAGTTGTAGGAATATGTTTAAGCCTCAGCTTGAATGTGGTAGGTTTATATTTAGTGTTATTGTGTATGTGTTTCATTTACCTGTTAGAGAGTTGGTTGACTTTCAGTAAATGTTAGCAATAATTCTGTCATGTTTTAGGTATGTTCGACATATTTATGTAGGTATCATGCATATAAAGTTTTAAATAAAATATAATAATAATAATAATAAGGAGGGGTGGTAATGTTGCAGTTTAAAAACTGTAGTGTAAAGCACCCTTCTGGCAAGACAGTGATGGAGTGAATGATGGTGAAAGTTTTTCTTTTTCGGGCCACCCTGCCTTGGTGGGAATCAGCCAGTGTGATAATAAAATAAAATAATAATATTATTATTATTATTATTAATATATTCATAGGGAAGAACTAAATCATACTTGCAATACAGCTCCGGTAAAGAGAGATTCAGGTTTGGTCTAAAGAAGGAAAACAGTTCTACTTTCACAGATCAAAAGTCCTCCATCACAGAGTTGTTCGGGTAAAATCTCATGATCGTTTAGCCAGGCGTTACAGAAGCATCGTATTGTGTCAAATGTTGTCTTACATTCCATGAATATGTAGGCCATCATCTCTGTCTCTGTCTGTCTCTGTCTGTCTGTCTCTCTTTCTCTCAGTTACACAAGGGTTGTACAAGGTTAGATTAACATTATTTGCAAGCTAAGAGCTAATTTGCTAATTTGAAGCTAGAGCCAACTGTGGGTCAGTAATTTCATTTGGGAAACTGACTCTGTTTCGCTGATGTCGTTATGCTGTACGAACATTTTCCAGAGTCGAGTCAGCTTAGCAAAAATGATCTCAGATAAAGTTACATTATTATTATTATTATTATAATCAAGGGGAAGCGCTAAATCCGGAGGATTATACAGCGCCTGGGAGGGATGTGGAAGGCATTCAGGCTTAATTCGGGGAACTGGAGCACAGATCCAGTTCCCTAAATCAAGAGCCCCTCACCAACATCAAGGAACCTTCCTTGAGGGAAGATAAAGTTACAGCCAGAGTGCAGTTGCTGTTTGCTTCCCGTCTTAATATGAAGAAGCTCACTTCTCACTGTTAGCCGAGTGGACCCAAGTATTTCGACAATATTGGCTTTGGACAAAAAGTAAGGCCATTCACATCTCTCTGATGTTGCAGGCTCTGCTGAAATGATAGGTCTGTCCAGGCTGGTTCCAGGCGAGGGATAAGTCGTGTTGCTTAGTTTTCTATTGTGTCAAGAAGTCAGATATGAGACAGGGGCAGGTAATCCAAAAATGTGAAGCATACTCAATGTGTGAGTGTACATGTGCATCGTACAGAATCTTGCAACTTCTAATGTTCAGCAGGAGAGATAGCTGTAAGCTTCCTGGCCACTTTGCAAGATTTACAACGTGGTTCTTCATAGTCAGCTTGGAGACAAATTTCACGCCAAGGATATCAGCTTCATTCCCGGGAATCAAAACTCTCCCATTCATTCTTACCACTGTTCCAGCATTACCATTATAGTGCCCAGAGACCGTTGTCATTTGTATTTTCTAAGGAGCAAATGTGACTTGCCATAGTTTTCCACAGGCTGAATTAGCTTAAGCTGGTAATCACTGTAACTTTGAGCAGCTGGCATTTCCTTTCTTGGATAAGTAAATGTCAGACTACAGTCATGTGCATATGCATGGGATTGATATGAGAAGCTCATTGAATTAGACATTCCATAACAATGGTCCAAGCACACGTCACCTCTCTCCCTCTCTCTCTCCCTCCATCTCTCCCCCTCTCCCTCTCTATCCCCCTCTCCCTCTCTCTCTTCTTATGCCTTGTTATCGAACTTAAAAAAAAATTAATTTAGGCAGGTGGGAAATATAACACTTCTTCATATCTTCAGAGGATATTTATCGCCGAGTAAATTAACATTTTGGTGGTGAATCCATGTTCGTCATCAGGATTCATATTATGGAACCTGAGATGATAATGTACAACCAGTGTAAACAAGAAAAAATTACAATGACATAAAATCTGAAAAAAAAAAAAATAAAATAAATGAACAGACCAGTAAGGATATGATGTTATATGACCTTCAGGAATTAGGTAGTTACTCTGCAAAACAATCCGTTATATTAAATAAAAAATAAAGTTAAGCTCTCGAAAAGAGAGTAAACTATAAATGTTTCAGGGTAAATAATGTATATGAAGTATCACCGTCACTGATATCAAGTTTTAGCTGTTTCATATGTAGGGTCTAATAAATTTCTTAAATCCAAAGTGTTATGTGATTTAGCCTAAGAGATTCAGAGGGATAAGACTCCAATATGTGTATCTCATATGTTCACAAACTTCAGTAATAAAATTTTAGAAGGTACTTCCTACCACTTAGAATAAGTGAATTCGTATATTATATCTGAGCACAGAAGGACTGCAATCCTTAAACCTGAAATGTCTACAAATAATAAACGGGTTTACCAAAAGACTTTAAATTTAATTTTGGTGTAACTAGCTTTTAATAATTTTGAACATTGCTGCCTAATATTGTAACTCAGATGACCATAAAATGGAAGCTTAATATAAACAACAACTTCAGAAGCTGAAAATAATAGTATTGTCTACTAACAAACATTAACATATTTTGTTTGTACTTTAAATGATTCTTAAATCAATCTGAGAATGGAAGGCCTGAGCTTGCTACCACCTGCAGCTCACAAGACTGCCATCCCCACGAGCCTCTTTGGGGCGGGGCAGATGGCAGACCAGAGGCCTAGCTTCTCCCTACGAGCCCCGTGAGGGCGGGGAATGTGGCTAGGCCTGGGGACAGTTGGTCCCAAAGATGAGGGGGTACTTGTACCTCCTCCCATGGGAGACTTAAGTCTCGAGACACTCCCCAGATAGGGAGCCAAGGCCGGGTCACCACTACTTGGAAAAGACCCGGGCCGGGAGAATACCGGCGAATAAAAAAAAAAAAAAAGAATGTATCATCCACATATCTCCTTACATGAGAGCAACTGACAAGAACCTAGTCTTAATTAATATAATAATTTCAAACTGAAACTACGAACACAGCTTGTTGTATATCAATTGATGATGCATCATTATACAGTACAGAAGTTGCAAAAGTTGTTGAAGGAATCTGGAAGAGCATGAAGAGAGAAATTATGATGTGAACATAGAAACAAGAAAATATTGGATAATTTGGATGGGATATCAGTCAAAGTGGAGGGACGGAGTATGGAAAAAAACTAAATGTATTCAGATATTTAGGTGAGGAGCAATAGACAGATGGTTCTATGAAAAATGAGGAGAACCATAGATAAGATCAGTGAGCACAAGTAGGTAGTGTTGGCAAGAATCTATGAAATGAAAGTACGTAGTTTTTGTTGTGGTAAAATAAGGAAATGTACAGAAATATAATTTTACCAACACTTTTTCATGGGTGTGTGGCATGGGTCTGAAACGTTGTACGGAAAAAAAAGAGACTGGATACAGCTGTAATATTAGATTTTAGAGCAATGAGTGAATATTATACATAAAATTCAGTGTATAAGTTAGAAGACTGTGTGGGGGTTACAAGAAGTATAATTCTGGCTGCAGATGAGTTGTTGAAATTATTTGAGCATTTGGAGAGGATGGAGCAAAATAGGATGCTTGCTCAAGAGGATTTACATATGTGGGGTGGAAGGAAAGATGGGTTGAAAACATCCCAGAAAGGATTAGAAGCAGAGAGTAGAGGAGGTTTGGAATGCTAGGTGCTTGAACATCCAGAAGGCTTGTATGAATATGCTTGATCAGAGTGAATAGGAATAAGTGGCTTTTATAGTTTTATGGAACAAGTGGTTTTTATAGGTTTATGTGCGCTGGAGAGAGAGAGAAAGGAAACATTAATGATGTAACTCTGCTATCTGGACTTCAGTCCTCGACGTGGGAAAGACAGTGTCTGCACTATTTTATTAATACCTATCTTCCACTTATACACTTCGATCAGGTCTCCCCTCATTCTTCGTCTAACAAGTGAATGTAACTTAAGAGTCTTCAATCTTTCTTCATAAGGAAGATTTCTAATGCTATGTATTAATTTAGTCATCCTACGCTGAATGTTTTCTAACGAATTTATGTCCATTTTGTAATACGGAGACCAGAACTGAGCTGCATAATCTAGGTGAGGCCTTACTAATGATGTATAAAGCTGCAGTATGACCTCTGGACTTCTGTTGCTTACACTTCTTGATATAAATCCCAGTAATCTATTTGCCTTATTACGTACGCTTAGGCATTGCTGTCTTGGTTTAAGGTTGCTGCTCACCATAACCCCCAAGTCCTTTTCGCAATCTGTATGGCTAAGTTCTACATCATTTAACTTATAAGTACTAGGGTTATGGGCACTCCCAAGCTTCAGAACCTTGCATTTATCTATATTGAACTGCATCTGCCACTTTTCTGACCAA